>NW_027051021.1:0-928 GCF_954871325.1 Gordionus sp. m RMFG-2023 | reverse complement strand
ATTGGCAATAAAAAAATATCACGCCCATTCACGCTTATCACTAAAAAATTTCCGACCCGACCCTCCCGCTCACGACAAGCAATATTTTGATTCACGCCCGAAAATTCACGGTGTTCTTAAATTTTTCAAAATTATCGCTATAATTTTACACTTTTTTTGAATTCATTCTATGTATTTCTCTAATTTCATAATCCATCTGTAAAAAATTTAAGCAAAATTTAGCATAAAGTCTCTCGACAAAAAAACACCTAAACATAAAAAGAAAATAGAACTAACTAAATGATACCCGATGTTGTTTATAAAATACGGAAGATTTTTAGTTTTCATAAATTATTCTTTTTTTAAAAAAAAAAAACTAAATTTAAATAAGAAAATGTATAATATAATTATAAAATTGCAAATTTAAAAATTAAAATTTCCGTGATTCACGGGAAATTTATGTTCACGATTGAAAACGCCCGGGGAAAATTTTGGGAAGGCCCGTCACGCCTTGGAATTTAAAATTTATTCACACTCACGCCGTGAGCCACCGTGAAGGGGGGTATTCAAGAATAAATTGTTGGTTTGTATAGTTATAATATTTATCTTTATAACTATACAAACCAACATTATAACTAGACTGTCAACAAAATTATCGTATAGTTTAGTTATACTAAAAAATATAAGATTTGAATTTGATTTTTTATTCGACCCTTTCTCTGTGTCCTTTATCTTTATTCTTACATTAATCTCATTAAATGTATTAGTATATAGATTTTATTATATACTAGAAGATGTAAATAAACTTTTTTATTATATAATATTTAACCTATTTATTGTCTCTATAATTTTTATAGTAATCACCACTACACGGCCCGCGCCCACCTCTAGTTGCAACTCATTTAATCTACAAAGACATGGTTATTATCGCAAGAATTTAAGAATGATT
>NW_027051020.1:0-9498 GCF_954871325.1 Gordionus sp. m RMFG-2023 | reverse complement strand
TTTTAATTCTTTATTATCTTCCCCTTTCTCATCATTTCCTTTTCCTATCTTCACTTTTTAATTTTCTTTATCTTTACCTTCCTTTCCCTTTTAATTTCCCTATTTTCTTTCCATTTAATTTTCTCTTATTTCCCTACCTCAGGCTACACACTCCAGCCGAAAGCTGAGCTTATCAAAAAATAAATATCATTCAATTCTTAATTCAACTCATATTCAAGCAAAAAAATTATACTGGGTTATATGACGTGAAGCCCATATAAATCTACCAAATGCAAAATAAAGTTATTCATCTATATATACTAAAAATGCTTATACTTTTCATTTTAGAATACAACTATTTTAGCTTCTGATGGATGATATTCCCACTATTTCTAGAGAGGTTAACCTAATATTGACTCCTCTTCAGGTTTAATACATTAATATGTTTTTTAATTATTTTTTTGTTTTTATTTTAGATAACAAGCCATGTCCTAACCTCACTTAATGATTGTACAGGTGGTGATTTATCCGTCATTAATAAAAGAAAAAGATGGCAGGTCAATCAAAAAAAGAAACGCTTCAGGGATCGTGAGGCCCTACAAAATCTACTAACAACGCAAAATAAAGTTAGCCTTATATATATATTAAAAATGCATAAATGTTTTTTTTATACTCTTTTATATTGTAGAATACATCTATTTTAGCTTCTGATGATGTTCCCACAGTTTCTAGGGAGTTGAACCTAATATTGACTCCTCTTCAGGTTCATTGCATTTATATTTTTTATATTATTCTTTGTTTTTATTTTAGATAACAAGCCCTGTTTTAACCTCACTTAATGATTGTACAGATGGTATATTGACTCCTCATCAGGTTTAATGCATTTATTTTTATTAATTATTCTTTTGTTTTTATTTTAGATAACAAGCCATGTCCTAACCTCACTTAATAATTGTACAGGTGGTGATTTATCCATCATTAATAAAAGAAAAAGATGGCAGGTCAATCAAAAAAAGAAACGCTCCAGGGATAGTGAGGCCCTACAAAATCTACTAACAACGCAAAAATAAAATTAGCCTTATATATATATTTTTTTTATACTCTTTTATATTTTAGAATACATCTATTTTAGCTTCTGATGATGTCCCCACTATTTCTAGGGAGTTGAACTTAATATTTCTTTCCATTTTAATTCCTTTTATTATCTTCCCCTTTCTCATCATTTCCTTTTCCTATCTTCACTTTTTAATTTTCTTTATCTTTACCTTCCTTTCCCTTTTAATTTCCCTATTTTCTTTCCATTTAATTTTCTCTTATTTCCCTACCTCAGGCTACACACTCCAGCCGAAAGCTGAGCTTATCAAAAAATAAATATCATTCAATTCTTAATTCAACTCATATTCAAGCAAAAAAATTATACTGGGTTATATGACGTGAAGCCCATATAAATCTACCAAATGCAAAATAAAGTTATTCATCTATATATACTAAAAATGCTTATACTTTTCATTTTAGAATACAACTATTTTAGCTTCTGATGGATGATATTCCCACTATTTCTAGAGAGGTTAACCTAATATTGACTCCTCTTCAGGTTTAATACATTAATATGTTTTTTAATTATTTTTTTGTTTTTATTTTAGATAACAAGCCATGTCCTAACCTCACTTAATGATTGTACAGGTGGTGATTTATCCGTCATTAATAAAAGAAAAAGATGGCAGGTCAATCAAAAAAAGAAACGCTTCAGGGATCGTGAGGCCCTACAAAATCTACTAACAACGCAAAATAAAGTTAGCCTTATATATATATTAAAAATGCATAAATGTTTTTTTTATACTCTTTTATATTGTAGAATACATCTATTTTAGCTTCTGATGATGTTCCCACAGTTTCTAGGGAGTTGAACCTAATATTGACTCCTCTTCAGGTTCATTGCATTTATATTTTTTATATTATTCTTTGTTTTTATTTTAGATAACAAGCCCTGTTTTAACCTCACTTAATGATTGTACAGATGGTATATTGACTCCTCATCAGGTTTAATGCATTTATTTTTATTAATTATTCTTTTGTTTTTATTTTAGATAACAAGCCATGTCCTAACCTCACTTAATAATTGTACAGGTGGTGATTTATCCATCATTAATAAAAGAAAAAGATGGCAGGTCAATCAAAAAAAGAAACGCTCCAGGGATAGTGAGGCCCTACAAAATCTACTAACAACGCAAAAATAAAATTAGCCTTATATATATATTTTTTTTATACTCTTTTATATTTTAGAATACATCTATTTTAGCTTCTGATGATGTCCCCACTATTTCTAGGGAGTTGAACTTAATATTGACTCCTCTTCAGGTTCATAGCATTTATATTTTTTATATTATTCTTTGTTTTTATTTTAGATAACATGCCCTGTCTTAACCTCACTTAATGATTGTACAGGTGGTATATTGGCTCCTCATCAGGTTCAATGCATTTATTTTTTAAAATTATTCTTTTGTTTTTATTTTAGATAACAAGCCCTGTCTTAACCTCACTTAATGATACAGGTAGTGATTTATCCGTCATTAATAAAAGAAAAAGATGACAGGTCAATCAAAAAAAGAAACGCTCTAGGGATCGTGAGACCCTACACAAAATCTACTAACAACGGAAAATAAAGTTAGCCCTTATATATATTTAAATGCATAAATGTTCTTATATTATTTTATATTTTAGAATACATCTATTTTAGCTTTTGATGATATTCCCATTATTTCTATGGAGTTGAACCTTATATTGACTCCTCTTCAGGTTCAATGCATTTATATTTTCTTTTGTTTTTATTTTAGATAACAAACCCTGTCTTAACCTCATTTAATGATTGTACAGATGGTGATTTATCCGTCATTAATGAAAGGAAAAGATGGCAGGTCAATCAACAAAAGAATAGCTATAGGGATTGTGAATCCCAGCAAAATATACAAACAACACTTAATAAAGTTAGTGTATATACTAAAAGGGCATAAATGTTCTTTAATTTTTTTATATTTTAGAATACATCCTGTTGTAAATATTTTTTTTGTTTTTATAGAAAGTCATTTTGAATATTTTTGTTGTCAATATTTTAATCAATATTATTTTTTTTTGTCTATATTATTTATTTTAATCAATATTATTTGTTTTTATCAATATTTTTTTTTATTATTATTTATGTGGGTTATAAAAACTCTGAAAAAGAAGAATTATATTATTATATTTTTTTTTATTCTATTTTTTTGTGAAAATAAAGTAAATACCAAATTGATACATTAATAAATTGATACATTAATATATCAATATCTAAGAAATTTCGAATCATATAAAAATATATAAAAATAAGAAATTGGTGCCGTGTTGAACACTAGAACCTGAAGGTTAATCGCGGAGAGATTTACATATATTTCTAAGCGAAAAAAGTGCTAATAAGTAAAACGGTAAAGCGTTGATAAATTTTCAGGTATTGTCAAGCGAAAAAAGCGCTAAGACAATAAGTTAAACCGTAAGGCGTTGATAAATTTTCAGATATTGTCAAAGCGAAAAAAGCGCTAACATAATAAGTTAAAACGGTAAGGCGTTGATAAATTTTCAGATATTGTCAAAGCGAAAAGAGCGCTAACACAATAAGTTAAAACGGTAAAGCGTTGATAAATTTTCAGATATTGTCAAAGCGAGAAAAGCGCTAACATAATAAGTTAAAACGGTAAAGCGTTGATAAATTTTCAGATATTGTCAAAGCGAAAAAAGCGCTAACACAATAAGTTAAAACGGTAAAGCGTTGATAAATTTTCAGATATTGTCAAAGCGAAAAAAACGCTAACATAATAAGTTAAAACGGTAAGGCGTTGATAAATTTTCAGATATTGTCAAAGCGAAAAGAGCGCTAACACAATAAGTTAAAACGGTAAAGCGTTGATAAATTTTCAGATATTGTCAAAGCGAAAAAAGCGCTAATACAAATAGAAGTGAAGCGAATAACCGCTGTGAGATTTAAAAAAATTAGTAAGGCGGAAAGAGCGTTAAAACAAATAAAATTGAAGAAAGTAACGGCTGTCAAATTTACAAGAATTAGTAAAGCGAAAAAAGCGCTAATACAAATAAGATTGAAGGGAATAAAACGCTGCAGATTTGTAAAGATTTTTAAAACTAGTAAAGCGCTGTTACAAAGGAAATTGAAACGAATAAAACGCGGGAGATTCGCAAATATTTTTAAAGCGAGTAAAGCGCTATTTAAAAAAAATATAAAGCGAATAAGTCGCTTGATATTTATAATTATCAGAGCGAGTAAAACACTATTACAAAAATTATACCAGTAGTGTAAAATTATTAGTTAAATTGCTGAAATTTAAAACGAATTTTACATTAATTTTCGTGAATTAATTATTTGAAACAGAGTAAACACAGAATAGTGTTTTTAGTTTAAGATATCATACAAAGAATATTAGTGATATATAAGTTTTGGCCATTATATTTATGTATATGTGCTTTGTAGGAATATTCACAGTCCTAATCAAATCCTATCTCTTAACTCTTCAAGTGATAAAAATTTTTATTATAAAAGTTATAGTTAATTTCTTGTGAATTGATTATGAAAAGTTTGAAATTCATAAAATACTGGGAGATGCAGTATAATATTCTTGGAGCACTTGTCATTTTAATAATATGGATATGTAGTTTAATTTTTGGAAGAATAATTAGAAGGAGTAGGAAAGTAAGGATTAAAGGCAAAACATTGACCATCGAAGGACATAATGGAGAAGAAGATGTGATGGGTAAGGTAACCTGGTTACCTGTACAGGATTTGATCAAAGGATGAACTGATAGTAGCCTAGGAGAGTTGAATATAAATGATAGAATTGATAACACGCAAAAAAAGAGACCGTTATAGAGGGTCGGGATATAACGATCAATTGGGGCCATATAGATGGTCAAGAGAAAATTCGCAGGGAAGACGAATGGAAATAAGGCCAGGTTTTAATCCACGGGGAAGAGAAAATCTAAATTGTTATAATTGTGGAAAACAGGGTCATATGGTAAGAGATTGCCAAGAAACGAAATGTTTCGAATGTGGAAAATATGGACATATAGCTCCTTATTGCCCGAGAAAACGTGATAAATTACGTTGTGCGGGATGTGGACGATTTGGTCATAATAGGGAAGAATGTTGCCAATTTCAATACAAGAGGCGGTTTTCCACAGAGAGATATGGCTCAAATTGCTCCAAATGTAAGAATTCTTGAAAGCGGGAAAAATAAGGATATAGAAATATCCAATTTAACGGAGAATAAAAGTTTAAATAATATATGTTTACGATGCTGCAAGGAAGGACATGTGGCGAGAGAATGTCAGTATTTGTGACTATATGATAGCAAAAGATATACCACAGAGGTCGAGAAGCAGTGGGTCAAAAAAATGGAAAAATTTAATTATGGGAATAAAAGGGAGAAGTCGAAATGTATAAATATGATCCAAGAGGAAATAGTGCATGATCCTTGCCCTAGAGTAGGGATTAATTTGAATGTATGGTTTGCATGTTATTTGACACCGGGGCAGCTATCTCTGTGATGGAATATTAGAAATTTCGGAGTATTTGGTCGGAGGGAATGATTAAAAGCGAAGACATTAAGATCCGGCAGTTGGATGGATCAGAAGTAGCCGTGATGGGAAGAGTAGAATTAAAAGTGATGTTGGACAATAGAGTGGAGATATTGGATTTATGGATAATTAATCGAAGAATAGAGACCGTATTGGGATGTACTGGATCACGCGAATAGGTCCAGATTGTAATTTCTGGGGTATATTTGCTTGGTGCGGTATATTTGTATCTCTTGAAAGAGATGAGGGAAATCAATATATGAATTATTGGTATAGAGATAAATTACCTGGAATTGAGACCTTTTTGGGGGAAGAAAGGGGTGGAAGAGGAGATATCGGGGGGAATTATAGGGGAGATATCGGGGGGAATTCTAGGGGAGATATCGGGGGGAATTCTAGGGGAGATATCGGGGGGAATTCTAGGGGAGATATCGGGGGGAATTCTAGGGGAGATATCGGGGGGAATTCTAGGGGAGATATCGGGGGGAATTCTAGGGGAGATATCGGGGGGAATTCTAGGGGAAATATCGGGGGGAATTATAGGGGGAGGGGGGAATTATAGGGGAGATATCGGGGGGAATTATAGGGGAGATATCGGGGGGAATTCTAGGAGAGATATCGGGGGGAATTATAGGGGAGATATCGGGGGGAATTATAGGGATTGTCGCGATTTTAGGAGAAAAGAGGGAAGAGAGGATGCTAAAAGGAAGGAAGAATTAATGATAATGAAGAATTAGAAGTAAAACTAGATGAAGTTCCAAAGGGTGAAACAAAGTTGCAGAAAGAATGGTCGGAAAATGATGGTATGAATCAAGGAAATACCAAAAGAATATATAATCAAGAAATAATAATGAAGGAGAAAGAGACAGGGCGACAAAAGGACGAGGAATTTCGAAATGAAGAAATGGTTTGCGATATTAAAGGTGCAAGAAGGAGTGCGAAGATTGGTGAATAATTATAAGAAAATCTCTGATGAAAGTTTGGGATGCCTAAGAGATTATGAGGTAGATATCAAATTGAAGGAGGGACATGTACTAAAATTTTGTACGTTACGGCGAATACCGTTTGAATGGCGAAATGAAGTGAACAAGAAATTAGATCAATGGGTGCAAAAAGGCATAGTATGTCCTGTAGAATATAGCGAAAGGGCAACACCATTGGTACCGGTGAAAAAGGCCAATGGAAAGCTCCGTTTATGCGCAGATTTTTGGGTCACGTTAAACCCGTGGGTGGTGGAAGTGAAATATCCCTTGCCGCGAATTGAGGAAATATTAGCCAGTCTCAAAGGAAGTATATATTTTTCAAAAGTGTTTCAAATGCCTACCTACAATTGCGGGTGAAGCCAGAGGTGCAGCGTCTATTGGCCATTACTACGCCGAAAGGATTGTTTGTGTTCTGTAGATTGGCATTTGGACTTAGCGTGTCGGCTCCGATTTTTCAACGAACAATGTCAGCTGTTTTTCAAGGTCTAGAAGGAGTGTTTTATTACATGGATGATGTATTAGTAAAAGGAGAAACTCCTGAACAGCATGAGCAAAGATTGGAGGAGGTGTTCAAAAGAATCAGGGATAAAGGGTTGCGTGCAAGCGCAGAGAAAAGTGTATTAGGAGTGTCTGAGGTTATATATTTGGGTCATAAAATCAATGGAAAGGAGGTTAAGCCGTTGGACAAAAATATGGCGAGCATAACAAGCATGTTGAAACCTAATAATAAAGTGGAGGTACAGGCTTTCTTGGGAATGGTAAACTATTATCACCGTTTTGTGGAGGGTTTTGCCCGGATAGCGGCACCATTATATAAATTATTGAAAAAGGGAAAAAAATTTATATGGCAAGATGAGCAGGAAGAGGCCTTTGAAGAGTTGAAAAGTAAAATCGGAAAAGAACCTATCTTAGTATGCTTTAATAACGATTTGGAAGTCATATTGTCCGTGGATGCTTCATATAGGGGTGTGGGTGGAGCCTTACTGCATTACATAGACGAACTGGAGAGACCTATTTTGTTTTTCTCGAGAATTTTTAAAGCAGCAGAGACAAGGTATTCAGTAATCGAACAGGAGGCCTTGGCGGTTATTTTTGGATTGACCAAGTGCCCGGAATACTTAATTGGAGGCAGATTTATAATCTACACGGATCACAAACCTTTAGTCCATCTTTTCAAAAAGGATAATAAGGAGCTGATGTTGTCTCCTCGTTTACAAAGATGGTTATTACTCGTTGGCAGTTTTGATGTGCAGGTGAAATATAGGCGGGGAAGGGAAAACTATTTACCTGATATTTTGTCTCGATGTGGGGCCGGAGAAGATGAAAGCGAAATAGGATCCGAGGAAGTGGAAGAAAGCAGTGACGTCACTAGGGGGGGGGCGCAGGGGCTCAAGCCCCCTGAAAAATTTGAATAGCCCCCTGATGCAAAAAAATATTTTTTTTTAATGGTTCCTTAATATCCCCTTAAACTAAAAAGAACTTTTTTTGATTGTCCCCTGTTTATTATAATTCTATTAAGTAATATATAGATTTAATTTTATTATTTAAAAATTAATAAGACTATCTAAATTTTATTAGATTAGATTAATACATATAAATTATATTTTCACTAAGTCAGCTTGCAATCAAATTCTTTGTTAAAAATAAAATATCAATACCATGCATAATGTTTAAATATCAATTTAGCATTAACAGTTGAAGTTTAATTGATTTTTATTAATTAAATTATTATATAACCCTAATTAAATAAATATAAAGATTTATTAATTTAAAATTAACAAATTTAATATTGTAAGCCGAGTTTAAAATCACTATTTAAATAAAATGACTTTGCGATTTAAAAATTTAAGCATTAAAGACTTTATGAAAAAAACTAAAGATAAAACTAGCAATAATCTTGAGGACCAAAGAAGAGGATTCAATAATAAAGCTGGTGATGAACAAAGTATATTTTATACAGTTTTTAAAATTCAAACTTTGATTTAGTTGAAAGACGATTAATTGTAGTTTTAAAAGATATAAATATTGAAAACAAAAATGTTAAAAGAAAGAAAATAGGTAAATAAATTTATATATAAGTCTGTGTCCAAAATGTTTTGAAAAATCCTTAAAATTTTCACAAATTAATAACAAAACACTCTTGACATTTAAGTTTTAAAAAATAAAAATTTATTAGTTAATTATATATTTTAATGGAAGGTTTCTTTTTCACTTGATCATAATTGAAGTTATATGTTTTTCCTATTTCCTCCCAAATTTGCCTAATTTCTATAGAATTTCTATTTAAGTCATTTTTCACCAGAGCATTAAACAATATTGATTTCTTTAGTTTTCAAGTTAAGCAAAAATTGCTTTACAATATATTTTCACCTTTCAGGAGCAGGACACTAGAAATGAAAATTTTTTTAAAAATTTTTCTATTATAATCACATAAGGTGATGTCAAAATATTAGTTAAATAAAACATAGTAAATATTTTCTATATAAATAGTCAATATCTTAAAAAATCATGCACTATTATTCTTTTTACATTCATAAAGATAATATTGGCTAAATTGTTTACTTAATCATTCTTTCATAATTTGATAATTATAGATTTATTTGTTTATCCTAACTTAATAATAAACTATATTTTAATAAAAATGCTAAATAAATTTAGAATAGTTTGCTTATTTATATATATTTTTAAAAAATGGACACTATAATATGGAATATTACTTTTTATATATTATATTTACAAAAATAAATACACTGAAAAGAAATACATTTTAAAATTAATCTCATGGTGCTTATAAAAAAATTCTTTTTGAGATAGGGAAAAATCAGAAAAAAACAGTAAATGCTTTCTTTTGATATGACCAAAGTTTCTGAAAAATTTAATTAAAAATATTTGAATACATTGACAATATAATAATATATAA
>NW_027051019.1:0-4922 GCF_954871325.1 Gordionus sp. m RMFG-2023 | reverse complement strand
GATCTTAATTGCTTTCATCATATCACTATGGTACTTATTTTCTAGCTCCCAAATTATTTATTTCTAATTTGGCACACTTAAACTGTAAATAACTCAAGGCTTCAATATATTTGCAAAATTTCTTCCAAACATAATTTCATCAAAGATTTTAGGTGTTTTTGCTTTATCAATATATCTAACATATTAGATTTTGATATGAGTTAACATATTTCTTTTCTTTAGGTTTTTCTCCACTTGTTTCTTTTGTTTTCCCATCTTCCTTTTTTTTTGTTATGAAATTGATATTATACCTTATTTTTGGTATCGTCCCTCTAATTCGTATGAAAATTTAGGAAATAGGTTTTTTGTCGTATTGCAATAGTTCGTTCCCAAAAAAAAGCCAATTTGCAATAGTTCGTTCCCGCTATGGGAACGAAAGAGCGAAAAGCAAAAGAGCGAAAAGTTGGGAATATTCCCTCTAAATGTTCCCAAGATGGAGAAAATTTTTGATATGGAGAAAATGGAGAAAATAAATACCATGAAAATCCCAACTGTCGCTGATAATTTGAAAACCAGTTTTAGGCGGAGGCAATTAGATATTCAAGTATATAAACTTTTTAAATTTTTTTTTATAATTTTAGAAAACTCAAAAAAGACACAATTTCATAATCTATAAAGGTTATGAATATATACTTCATAAGAAAGGTAAAAATGCTACTTATTTTACGTGTAGAAAAAGGTGTGGTGGCCGAGGAAAATTGTTGGCAGGTTACAATTTTATCATAAGTGTGAAACATGATATAAATTGTAAGTCAAATCAAGGTACATAAATTAAATCTGATATAATAAATAATTTCTCTTCTAGATGCCCAACCTTTACCAAGTATAATATTTCATAACATACAATTCCAAATAGGTATCTCTCAAATTATTGAATTAAAAGTTTCTTTTACTACATTTGTTTTATTTATTAATTTAAGGCTCAAATCCTCAGCTTAATGGCAATAATGATGCACAGGCTTTGCTCACTGCCATTGAAAGTAGAAATTTTTTTACCAATTAGTTTTTAATAAATTTAATGATTTTAGATGCAAATTCAATACAATCTCCAAGCAACTCTCTATTAAGAGATAGCCATGCCTTTGCTGTTGAAAGTATAAATTTTTTTTACCAATTAGTAATTTAATGATTTTAGATGCAATTTCAATACAATCTACAAGCAGCTCTCTATTAAGAGATAGCCATGCCTTTGCTGTTGAAAGAATAATTTTTTTTACCAATTAGTTTTTAATAAATTTAATGATTTTAGATGCAATTTCAATACAATCTACAAGCAGCTCTCTATTAAGACAAAGCCATGCCTTTGCTGCTGAAAGTATAAATTTTTTTACCAATTAGTTTTTATAAATTTAATGATTTTAGATGCAAATTCAATACAATCTCCAAGCAACTCTCTATTAAGACAAAGCCATGCCTTTGCTGCTGAAAGTATAAATTTTTTTACCAATTACTTTTTATAAATTTAATGATTTTAGATGCAAATTCAATACAATCTCCAAGCAACTCTCTATTAAGACAAAGCCAAGCCTTTGCTGCTGAAAGTATAAATTTTTTTACCAATTACTTTTTATAAATTTAATGATTTTAGATGCAAATTCAATACAATCCACAAGCAACTCTCTATTAAGACAAAGCCATGCCTTTGCTGCTAAAAGTATAAATTTTTTTACCAATTAGTTTTTATAAATTTAATGATTTTAGATGCAAATTCAATACAATCTCCAAGCAACTCTATTAAGACAAAGCCATGCCTTTGCTGCTGAAAGTATAAATTTTTTTACCAATTAGTTTTTATAAATTTAATGATTTTAGATGCAAATTCAATACAATCTCCAAGCAACTCTCTATTAAGACAAAGCCATGCCTTTGCTGCTGAAAGTATAAATTTTTTTACCAATTACTTTTTATAAATTTAATGATTTTAGATGCAAATTCAATACAATCTCCAAGCAACTCTCTATTAAGACAAAGCCATGCCTTTGCTGCTGAAAGTATAAATTTTTTTACCAATTAGTTTTTATAAATTTAATGATTTTAGATGCAAATTCAATACAATCTCCAAGCAACTCTATTAAGACAAAGCCATGCCTTTGCTGCTGAAAGTATAAATTTTTTTACCAATTACTTTTTATAAATTTAATGATTTTAGATCAAATTCAATACAATCCACAAGCAACTCTATTAAGACAAAGCCATGCCTTTGCTGCTGAAAGTATAAATTTTTTTACAAATTAGTTTTTATAAATTTAATGATTTTAGATGCAAATTCAATACAATCTCCAAGCAACTCTCTATTAAGACAAAGCCATGCCTTTGCTGCTGAAAGTATAAATTTTTTTACGAATTAGTTTTTATAAATTTAATGATTTTAGATGCAAAGAAGGTTAGTATATAATATTATATAAATATAATCTTCCTTTTTTTCAACCCTTTAAATAAACATATTTATTAAATCTATTTTAGATGATGATGATTATCAAATTGATGTTGCTAATACGTTAATTGATTTACATCAATACAGTCATAGTAAAATAAAATATATAATGACTAATTATTTTTTTATTTATTAAGGCCCTCGTTTTATAAAAAGCCAACAAGGAAAAACATTGTTATTTTATAACAAGTTTTTGTACAGAATTGATCATAAAAAGGATCTAATTACTTATTATCGGTGTCGAAATAAAAGCTGCAAAGGTAGATGCAAGTTTGATGGAACGTATTCTATCACTTGTCTTTATTCCCATCAACATGAGACATATTTTTATGAAAAACTTAGGACTAAAGAGGTCTTAGAAATGGTAGTAGCAGAAAATCCTCTCGAGACAAGATTAGCTATTTATGAAAAAGCTATGGTGATTCGTTGCTCGGAGAACTTGGATATTGCAGATTATCCAGAGGTTATCCCTTCGTTTGTCTCTATCAAAACTACTATTGATAGAATTATAAAAAAATATCGCCCTATGTTACCTCATTCTGTAAAGGATATTCATTTGACTCCCGAATATACTTTAACCAATTGGGGTGAACAATTTTTAATATATACTGATAGCAATAAGTTGATCATCTTCGGAACAGCTCAAATGCTGAGATTAGCAGAGAGAGCTGATAATATATATATAGATGGAACATTTTATTCTGCTCCTAGTTTCTATTATCAGCTCTATGTGATTCATGTATTGTATGACAAGGTAATGATACCTATTGTATATGCTCTTTTGCCAAACAAAAATAAAGAGACATATACAAAGGTATTAAGAGTCCTTATAAAATATTGTGGTGATAACAATATTTGGTTTAGTCCATCATTGGCCCAGACAGATTTTGAAAATGCAGCCATTTCTGCTCTTAAGGATGTATTTCCGACAATGGCAATAAAAGGTTCATGTAGTTTAATATATTTATTTTTTTATACATATATTTAGGTTGTTATTTTCATTTTTCATAAGCTTTATGGCGAAAATGCCAAACATTGGGATTATCATCATCGTACATGGGGCATTCGGATGTACATAAAGTAGTCCGAAGAATGAGCACACTCCCATTCTGTAGGGAAGAACATGTGGCAATAGTACGTGATGCTTGCTATCAAATGGCTGCTAACAATAGTTTGTTACTAAGTTTTATGCAATATATGGATACAACTTGGCTCGGAGTTAGACCACTATTTCCTTATAAAATATGGTCAAGGTATAAAAGATATTAAATTATATAATATCTAATATATATATTGTTAATTTAGGTATAGAGTACTGGGTCCCCGCACAAATAATCATTTAAAGGGATTTCATCATGCCCTGAACCGAAAAATATCCTATGCTCATCCTAATATTTATACATTAATAAAAATTTTAATAAACTATCAAAACAGTAATGATCTAAAACTTATTCAAATAAATAATGGATCAACGGTTAATCGCATTAATTACTCTTACGAGATAAAAGATCGTATGATCTCAAATTTAACAGATATTTATGAAGAAAGCGAAGATGTTATTACATTTTTGGACGAGGTTACCAAAATCATTAAATTAAAATCTTAATTTTTTATTTTATTTATAAACATTTTCACAGTTATTATCGTTCCTTTACAAATATGTATTTCCCAATTTATCCAATTAAATATTTTTTATTACAATTACATGAAATTTAAATAATTAATCAAAATCTATGCATATAATTTTAATGTAAATATTCCGTTCGCTTTTATTTTACAGGTATATTTTTTATATGATTTTTTAAATAAATTATTTATTTTGTTATATTACATTATATATAAACGCTATATTTCTATTGGCATAATTTTATATATATTTAATTTAATATGAATTATGTCTATTCGATTTTTATATTTTATGATCGCATATTATATCATGATTGGGTTTATTAATATTATATATTATTCAGTGCAAATATAAATGATAAATCCTTCTTTGCAATGTATAAATACTTAAGATAAATAATTTATTAATATATATATAGAAGGCTTTAACACTAAAAATCAAAAAGTGAATGTAGAGATTTATTTAATACTGCCTTTTTAATTCTAGATTTTTCTTAACATAATAGAATGAAATATCTGAAAAACTAAAACAACACTTGCTTTATTGAATGTTTAGGCTAGTGATAAAAGATATAGATTAGATTAAAAATATATAGAACAAAATGATATTAAGAATAATTTTAATAAATTATTTTTATTATATATTTAAAAAATTAATATTAAACATTAAAAAATACTTAATATTTACCATATATAACTATCAAAATAATAATATTTATTAATAGAATTCATGACTTTTTTAGTGGAGTTATAAATTATGGGAACATTTTTATCAAATTTTTTTTCGCTCTTTTGCTTTTCGCTCTTTCGTACCGAATTCTTC
>NW_027051018.1:0-806 GCF_954871325.1 Gordionus sp. m RMFG-2023 | reverse complement strand
CAAAACCAATCCAATAGTCAATCTGACTTTTATTTATGAACTAGAACCAATCAAAATAACTGTAAATTAGGCATATTCAATAAACAAACACAAATAGTATATTAATCGTATTTGATACGTCTAAACGAATCAAATAATTTACTGTTTGTATTCAATTCGGATTATTCGAATAATTCGTTTTTAAATTTCGTTTTTTATTGTGCATCTAAATTTTAAGCATCTGATCATAAACGATAAGAACGTGTTATCAATTAACAGGATGAAAATGCATATGCAAAACTAATTTGCATATTTAAATGTTCTTATTAAGATTATAGAAATCTCTAGATTTGTCGGATAGAGAACCTAGCCTTTCTGCCATATATGTAGTGTTGTTAAACGGCTCGTTTTGAGCAAATTAAATTCAGTGTAGTTTAAAACGACCCAATATGGGTCCGATTCTAAAAAAGGCCCAATTAAGATTTTAGTCAGAATAATATTATGCAAGCCTAGAGATTTTGCTCATATATGTATTGTTGTTAAACGGCTCGTTTTGAGCCGATTTTTAAAAACGGCTAACTCAATATTTTAGCCAAAAAAATATTGCCTAAGCTTCGAGATTTCGATAATATATGTCTAGACCTTTGTTCCTTCTATGAGCAAAATCTTCAGGTTTGCATAACATTTTTCTGGCTAAAATATTGTGTTAGCCGTTTTTAAAAATCGGCTCAAAACGAGCCGTTTAACAACAATACATATATGAGCAAAATCTCTAGGCTTGCATAATATTATTCTGACTAAAATCATAATTGGGCCTTTTTTAGAAT
>NW_027051017.1:0-11243 GCF_954871325.1 Gordionus sp. m RMFG-2023 | reverse complement strand
CATTCTTATAAAATAAAATGATTTCTCATAAATGAATATAGAAAATATTTGTGATCGGCCTATATTTGATGTATAGGTTTGTAGTAATAATACTCTTCTGAATGCTAATAATAGCACCTTTAAGATTTAACGATAATAAATATAATAGAAAGTATAGAATACCCGTTAAATAAGAAAAAAATTCTCAAAAGTTTCATTCTTCTAAAGCCCATGTTACTCTTATAGATTAAGTATCCCATCTTTGACAAGCTTTACTGCTCTAAAATTTATTTTATAAAAGAATAAATGGTCTATCTGTTGACATTGAGATCACCTCGATACAGATGAATATGAAATAAAGTGCAAAAAAAAATAATTGAAGAATAATAAAATTTAAATTAAAGGAGGAAAATAGTGAAGGAAGAAACACATCTTTATTTAATCCGCTAATTCAACAAAAAGGATTACGTTGAAAAAATAATGTTTCAATTTCAACAACTAACTCTTTCCTCTGCTCAAACAAAACACATTATAAAGTTTTAGAAATTATACTGTAGTAATTTATAAATGTAATTTATGAATACCTTGCATAACATTGTAGTTGATTATTATTATTAAGCACCAAATAGAATTGATCATATTCTTAGTGGATTTTGATAACATGTTTCTTGGTATAGATAGATATATAAGAAGTTATAAAATTATTAATAAAAATGCTAGACTCAGTCTTATATAGTAACTTTTTTTATCCATTTAATTATGTCCTTGATATTATTGATTAATATTTGATATCTCAATTTGTAATCATGTTTTCATTTATAGTTAACTTAGAAATCGAATTAAAAAATTTTCATACTAAATAGTTAAAAAATTTTGAACCAATTTATTCTATCTTTATTTTATTTTATAAAAATTATCTTATTTTTAATTATTTCAGACCGATAAAAATAATTTTAATATCAGCTATTTTTTTATTACAACAAAGATAATAATTAAAAAAAAATGTTATTGAAAGATTAAATAAATCAAAATACATAATAATGGAAAAATATCAATTGAAAAAATAATATAATTCAGAAAAAAAACTTAGTAGGTATACGTAACAAGTAGTGTTGTTAATCGGCTTAGCCGAGTCGGCTCGAACAGAGCTCACCCAAATTTTGGGACGTTTTTTTCGACTCCAACTCAAAGTTTTAGTCGTTTTTTACGACTTCGACCAGAGTTCAAGCCGAAAAAAACGACTTCGACCCAAAATATGGGTCGTTTTTTTCGACTCCGACCCAAGTCCAAGCCGAAAAAACGACCTCGACCCAAAATATGGGTCGTTTTTTACGACTCCGACTCAAAATTTGGGTCGTATTTTTCGACTCAAACTTGAAATTTGGGTCGTATTTTTCGACTTAAACTTGAAGTTTGGGTCATATTTTTCGACTCAAACTTGAAGTTTGGGTCGTATTTTTTGACTCAAACTTGAAGTTTGGGTCGTATTTTTCGACTCCAACTCAAAGTTTGGGTCGTTTTTCTGACTCAGACTCAAACATCGGGTCGTTTTATTCAATCCGACCCAAAATATGGATCTTTTTTTTAAAGACGACTTAAAGTTAGGGTTGCTTTTTTTCACCCCTAACCGAATTATCTAGATCATTTTTTTCTACCAAAAGTCAAATAACATTTAGTATATATTAATATTATAGGCGGGAAAGTTACTTAAAGCTTCTTTAAATTATAATGCTCTGATTAACTATTCATCATAGTTATATTTTAAAATTTTTAAGTGATGTACCATAGAAAAGTGCCATTTGTCATGATAATTATTTTTGAACTTTTTTAAATGAAATAGATAAAAATATATATTGTAGACATGTTAAATCAAAATTTCAGTGATGATGTACCATAGATAAGTGGTAATTGTCATAATCGCTATTTTTGAACTTTTTTTGAGTTTTTTTTAAAGCAAATTGCTAAAAATATATATTCTAAACATGTTAAATTAAAAATTCAGTGAGGATGTATCATAGATAAGTGACAATTGTCATAATCGCTATTTTTTAACTTTTTCAAATTTTTTTAAAGGAAATATCTAAAAATATAGAAATCTCTAAAAATATATATTCTAAACATGTTAAATTAAAAATTCAGTGAGGATGTATCATAGATAGGTGACAATTGTCATATACGCTATTTTTGAACTTTTTCAAATTTTTTTAAAGGAAATAGCTAAAAATATATATTCTAAACATGTTAAATTAAAAATTCAGTGAGGATGTATCATAGATAGGTGACAATTGTCATAATCGCTATTTTTGAACTTTTTTAAATTTTTTTCAAGGAAATATCTAAAAATATATATTCTAAATATGTTAAATTAAAAATTCAGTGAGGATGTATCATAGATAGGTGACAATTGTCATAATCAATATTTTTGAACTTTTTTCAATTTTTTTAAAGCAAATAGCTAAAAATATATATTCTAAACATGTTAAATTAAAATTCAGTGAGGATGTATCATATATAGGTGACAATTGTCACAATCGCTATTTTTGAACTTTTTCAAATTTTTTAAAGGAAATATCTGAAAATATATATTCTAAACATGTTAAATTTAAAATTCAGTGAGGATGTATCATATATAGGTGACAATTGTCATAATCGCTATTTTTGAAATTTTTTTAAAGGAAATATCTAAAAATATATATTCTAAACATGTTAAATTAAAAATTCAGTGAGGATGTATCATAGATAGGTGACAATTGTCAAAATCGCTATTTTTGAACTTTTTCAAATTTTTTTAAAGGAAATAGCTAAAAATATATATTCTAAACATGTTAAATTAAAATTTCAGTGAGGATGTATCATAGATAGTGACAATTGTCATAATCGCTATTTTTGAACTTTTTTTAAAGGAAATATCTAAAAATATATATTCTAAACATGTTAAATTAAAAATTCAGTGAGGATGTATCATAGATAGGTGACAATTGTCATAATCGCTATTTTTGAACTTTTTCAGAATTTTTTAAAGGAAATAGCTAAAAATATATGTTGTAAAGATGTTAAAATAAAATTTCAGTGAAGATGTACCATAGAAAAGTGACAATTGTCATAATCGCTATTTTTAACTTTTTCAAATTTTTTAAAGGAAACATCTTAAAATATATATTCTAAACATTAAATTTAAAATTCAGTGAGGATGTATCATATATAGATGACAATTGTCATAATCAATATTTTTGAACTTTTTCAATTATTTTAAAGGAAATAGGAAAAAATATATATTCTAAAAATGTTAAATTAAAAATTCAGTGAGGATGTATCATAGATATGTGACAATTGTCATAATCGCTATTTTTGAACTTTTTCAAATTTTTTTAAAGGAGATAGCTAAAAATATATATTCTAAACATGTTAAAGTCACCTATCTATGATACATCCTCACTGAATTTTTAATTTAACATGTTTAGAATATATATTTTTAGATATTTCCTTTAAAAAAATTTGAAAAAGTTCAAAAATAGTGATTATGACAATTGTCATCTATATATGATACATCCTCACTGAATTTTAAATTTAATATGTTTAGAATATATATTTTAAGATGTTTCCTTTAAAAAAATTTGAAAAAGTTCAAAAATAGCGATTATGACAATTGTCACATATCTATGATACATCCTCACTGAATTTTTAATTTAACATTTTTAGAATATATATTTTTTCCTATTTCCTTTAAAATAATTGAAAAAAGTTCAAAAATAGCGATTATGACAATTGTCACTTTTCTATGGTACATCTTCACTGAAATTTTATTTTAACATCTTTACAATATATATTTTTAGCTATTTCCTTAAAAAAATTTGAAAAAGTTCAAAAATAGCGATTATGACAATTGTCACCTATCTATGTTACATCCTCACTGAATTTTTAATTTAACATGTTTAGAATATATATTTTTAGATATTTCCTTTAAAAAAATTTGAAAAAGTTTAAAAATAGCGATTATGACAATTGTCACCTATCTATGATACATCCTCACTGAAATTTTAATTTAACATGTTTAGAATATATATTTTTAGCTATTTCCTTTAAAAAAATTTGAAAAAGTTCAAAAATAGCGATTATGACAATTGTCACTTTTCTATGGTATTCACTGAAATTTTATTTTAACATCTTTACAATATATATTTTTAGCTATTTCCTTTAAAAAAATTTGAAAAAGTTCAAAAATAGCGATTATGACAATTGTCACTTATCTATGATACATCCTCACTGAATTTTTAATTTAACATGTTTAGAATATATATTTTTAGATATTTCCATTAAAAAATTTGAAAAAGTTCAAAAATAGCGATTATGACAATTGTCACATATCTATGATACATCCTCACTGAATTTTTAATTTAACATGGTTAGAATATATATTTTTTGCTATTTCCTTTAAAAAATTGAAAAAAGTTCAAAAATAGCGATTATGACAATTGTCACCTATCTATGATACATCCTCACTGAATTTTTAATTTAACATGTTTAGAATATATATTTTTAGCAATTTGCTTTAAAAAAACTCAAAAAAGTTCAAAAATAGCGATTATGACAATTACCACTTATCTATGGTACATCATCACTGAAATTTTGATTTAACATGTCTACAATATATATTTTTCTATTTCATTTAAAAAAGTTCAAAAATAATTATCATGACAAATGGCACTTTTCTATGGTACACCACTTAAAAATTTTAAAATATAACTATGATGAATAGTTAATCAGAGCATTATAATTTAAAGAAGCTTTAAGTAACTTTCCCGCCTATAATATTAATATATACTAAATGTTATTTGACTTTTGGTCGAAAAAAATGATCTAGATATTGGGTTAGGGGTGAAAAAAGCAACCCTAACTTTAAGTCGTCTTTAAAAAAAAAGATCCATATTTTGGGTCGGATTGAATAAAAACGACCCGATGTTTGAGTCTGAGTCAGAAAAACGACCCAAACTTTGAGTTGGAGTCGAAAAATACGACCCAAACTTCAAGTTTTAGTCGAAAAATACGACCCAAACTTCAAGTTTAAGTCGAAAAATACGACCCAAATTTCAAGTTTGAGTCGAAAAATACGACCCAAATTTTGAGTCGGAGTCGTAAAAAACGACCCATATTTTGGGTCGAAGTCGTTTTTTTCGGCTTGAACTCGGGTCGAAGTCGAAAAAAACGACCCAAATATTGAGTCGGAGTCGAATTCGGGTCGGGGTCGCGACTCGCGGCGTTTTAACAACACTAATTGTGTCTAAAAATTTCTATTTGAATTTTTTGTCGAATAAAAAGAAATTCCCTGGGTTCATTTGTGAAAAGTCGTAGATTTATAATATTTTAAAAGTTTTTTATAAAAATTTTCACAAATGAGCCCAGTATAAAAATTTTCACAAATGAACCCAGAGAATTTCTTTTTATTCGACAAAAAATTCAAATAGAAATTTTTAGACACAATTATGGTTCCTTTTTGGGGACTCAATTATAGAATTTTATTTTTAATTATATAATTATAAATTTATAAATTATATATTTTTTTATAACAAAATTTATAAACATATTAAGTGGTATAAGTAAATACATTTATAAATTAGATTTTAAATAATAAAATAAAAATTAAATTAACGATAAGAAAAAAATATACAATTACTGAAGAAATATAATTAATTTATATCAATTTCTTTTCAATACAAGTGAAAAAGGGGGGGGGGAATTGTTTAAAAATATTAAAATCTCATTAGCTTTTAGTACACGACTTAAAAAAAAATAGGGATAGCGGTACCGGGCTTCCTTTTTTGACAATAACAGCGCGCTACTTTCAAAAGTAACGTTTAACAACTTTAAATAGAATACTACTATATACAGTTATCCACCATATCTATAAAGCTTTTTTTTCTCTTAAAATTATCTAAAGGGAAGAAATATAAAGTTCTTATATCTTCCTCTATAAAATTAGGAAAAATTGAAATTTTTTCGGCATCAATTGAGGCAGCCAGACTTTCAAGAAGCCTTGCAAAATTTACCCTCTCCTATTGACAATAGTTATATTCTCGGCGAACTAATGTAAGTTAATATTTTAAATACCTTATTCTACTGAATTTCAAAATTTAGAAATCTATCAATAATAGCTTTAAAATAAATAAGAATAAATAAAGAAACAAAAGAAAAATAAGTATGAAAAAATTGAGTTGATAATAAAACCTCTATATTTCCTATATTAAAAATGTATGCATAAACAGCGTTGACGAATGCAAGATATTATCATCTGCCAAAAAGCCATTTTGGTTAGTTTGGACAAACCCGGACCCTTTACTGAACTCAGATTCATCCTCGATTCATTCACTTATAGCGTCTCATTCCCCTTCTGATTTTGCCAATCCTATAATTGATATCAATAAGGCTGGCACTCCACCCCGTCTAAATAAAAAACAAAAAAATTCGCCTAACTCTTCTCCCACTGGAAGTTATGATGGTTCGCCCTTAATGGATAATCAACCGACTGACGTTGGTTCTTTGGTGAAGGAAATCATATTTTATATTTTTTCTTTACATAGCAACATTTCTGATTATTTTCGCGTTATCTGGATATTACTAATTTTTTGAGCAACGATTTTAATTCTAAACCATAACCATTAACTTTTTTTAAGGAGAGCAATTTGCCGAATTAACATATAATTTTTATCTTAATAAAAACTATCATTTATGCGAAAAATATTAACGAATAACTAGACACTATTTATATATGTATATTTATACAGAGATTGCATAATAAAATAAACCGTTACACTAACCTGCCAGAAGCTTCTGTGGGATTTAGAGAATTGATTTTCAAATCTGGAGACGATTTAAGACAAGATATGCTAACCCTCCAAACCTTAAAGGTATGAGTAATTTAAGTTACAATATAACACTCTTTAACACTATTTCCGTATGACGTTGCCTTCATCGTTTTGATTTGGGCCCTTTATTTGCTTTTTATCAAAAATTTCGTTTTAAATTTCTAGTCCTTTTGAGAGTAATTCTCAAGTAAATTTGTATACGTTCGCTTCAAATTAGTGATCTGCATCGGGCCTAATTTTTCAAGCCCGGCCCGAAATTTTTTTAAAAAAGTTTAGCCGGCCCGGCTCGAACCCGATTTTTTTTTAAAAAAATTTACCGGCCCGACCCGGCCTGAATTAATTTAAATAGAGAAATTAATTTTTATAATTACTCAAAATAAAAAACATATGTTATTTTTATTTTACATAAAAAATTCAATATAAAATTGATAAATTTAGATATATTTAAAAAAAATCTCCAAGGTCCGACCCGACCCAGCCCGAAAAAAAATATTAGGCCCGGTTCGAACCTGATTATTTTAAATAAAATTCGACCCGGGCCGGGTTCGGGCCGGGCCTAACTTTGCAGATACCTACTTCAAATATCATATATATAAAAAGGGAAAAAGTGAATGAAAGGAAATAAAATTTAGAATAATATTTTTAAAAAAACTTGATATCGGTAGTAGAGGTCTGCAATAGCAGGTTTTTAGCCCACAAGTCCGCTAATATTTTTATAAAATTTTAAACCGCCTGCCCAACACGCCCATAGTTTTTTAAAATAAACCCTCCCGTCCATTATTTATAAAAAAATTTTAACCCACGCCGCCCATATAAAATTTAAATAAGCTCGCATTAAAGAAAATGAATTAGTTTAAGCGCTTCATTCCTACAAAAAAGTTTTATAATTTAGGAAATTGCTATATTAAGAATAAAAATATTCAATTTAAATTACGGTAAGGAATTTATTTGATCTAATAAAATATTTATGTAATAATAGAAAATTAATATTTGATACTAAAAATCTTCCAGCAATGCTATTCATCATTCAGAAGAAGCATTGGTTGCTGGAATTGCCAATGTTTTTCAAGCTAATCTTGATAGCTATGATAAATCTTTTTCTTGTCTTTTCAATCAATATAGAATAGTATATACTCTACTCAAGTGACATATTTAAATAAAAAGTGAAACCATTAATAATTAATATAAAAAGTAATTTAGATTAATTGTTTATAAATTGTAAATTTAAACTAAAATAAGTTACAAAAAGTCTTGCAAAATTATATTAAATATTTTGTTATGTCATTAGGTAGGTAATGCTCTCCTCTGTAACAGCCATATCTTGAATGCTACTATAAAAATTGCCTTTATAATTTATTAAACTTGGGAAACGGGTAAGATCAGATTTTCATATACGTTCATGCAAATCAAATCCAACATGTTATCGATATATTTTTTACCTAATTAATTTCTTCCGACGGCAACATCCTCAGTTATTGGTATTTTGATATTAAAAATTGAAATTTCAGGGAGCATATTTTTTTAAATGTTTACTTAAATGATTTTAAATAACAAATAAAAGTTATAAATTTTAAACCGTCCACCCACCCATAGTTTAAATATTCTTCTTAACCCGCCTACCCGCCCGCCCGTTTAAAAAAAATTTAACCCGATATCCGCCCACCCACCCATTAGACCTCTAACCGGAAGAAAATAAACAATTAAATGGCGTCTGCCTACTATCAGATGCGTTAACAAGTTTTAATTTTATATATTTTATGCAAAAAAATTAAATTGACAAATAATTATTCTTTGTTTGGAAATAAAAAAAAACTGCTGGAAACTTGCTTTGCAAATCGCTTAAAAAAACGTTCTGGACTAAGAAATGTTGAAAAATTAAACAAGAAAATTTTAAGGCAATACAATTTTAAACATTTCATACCATAGATTTACATAGGTAGAATAATAATATCATTAACTGGCTTTTATAGAGGAGAGAAAAAAGTATTTTAATAGGAATCTTTTTTTATCTCGCTAGTGAATATTTAAAAAAATCACCATTATTTTTACTCCGATAAATCTTAAGGAATAAAATAATGCTTATAGTTTTACTTAACAATAATTTAGGTCGAAATATTGTTTTAATAATATGTTCCTGAAATTTACTATATTTCCCTAACAATCACACACATGATTTATATTTCAATCTATAAAGAAAAGTATGTTTATATAATTTAGGATATGTAGCGATATATATTTAAATTTATACACTTAAGTTCATAGTAACGTCTAAGGCACGAAAGCATATAATATTTTTGTCTTTCATGGAATTTGAAATTGAGATAAATAGGTTTTATAAAAGTCTATATTCTGATATATTTTGATAAAGACTCGCTATGTTATTTTTTATAGGTTATGGATTGGGTGTGGAAACTCGAAGAAGATCAAGCATCTATATCTAGAAATGTCGAATCCGAAGACAATTTAGGTATTATGTTTTATATTTTACTTTTTTTTATATTCGGTATCATTTATTTTATAACGAAAATAATATATTTATTATAATTTTTTTATTTAAAAAGCTTTAGACACCCAGGGTCTCGATTTAAAACTCCTACCATATGGTTGCCGTCAGACCGGTCCTGGTCGGGGTTTTATACAAGTTGTGCCAAAATCTTTGACTATCATGGCCGTTATCGGTCATCTGATGACACACCATCAGACTTCACACACTTCGGTTCCCTCTCATAGCAGCGGGTCTTTTGGAGAAGAAAGTATAAGAGGAAGCATATCGTCCGCCCTTATTAAGTGACCTATTTTTTTTATAAAATAAGGGGGGGGGGAGGTACAATTTTTGAAAATTTTTAGACTCACTAACACATTTGTAAATCTAATGACTCTTTTTCTATTTCTAAGTTATAAATATTATTATAAAAAATTATATTACAATAAAGTAACAATTACAACACTATATCATCCGGTTCTTACGGAATAAGTGTCATAAGCAAGAAAAGCAGCGCCGCCCTCGCTAGCGTTACAAATACTAACAGACTGCATAGGTGGATCAAGGAGAGGAACTGTGGTGCTAGGAAGTAATAATAATAATTTGGGTTTAAGAGTTTTATTATATCTACAATTTTTTATTCTGATTATTGATTTTAAAGTTTAAGGCCAGAGATAATTTTTAAAAATTTAAAAGGCTTATTATTGCTAAATTATTTTATGATGTTTTTAAAATTAATTGATGAAAAATCATAATTCTACTGAAAGTTAATGAAGCTATTTAATATTTATCAAAATTGATAAGGGTTGCTCTTTTTAAATCTAATAATCAGAATAAAATGATCGGGAATTTTTTTATTCTATTTCACTGTAGATTTTGACCTTAGCTCAATTTTCACCAAAATTAGAGAAATCTCTAATAATCTCTTTTATACCTGTATTTCTTCTCTCTCCTTTTTCCATTTTACAATTTTTTATCAACCAGAGTTGTTAAAGTAGCGAGCTACTTTTTTGGTAGCTATAGCTAATAGCGGCTACTTTTTTTGTAATTATTTAATTTTTTAGCGTGCTACTTAGGTACTTTCAAAAAATATAATGAAGATAAGTACAAACATGAAAATTTAAAATATAATTAATTATAATTTTTATGATTTATTATTTAAATTTGAAATTGAAATATATTTTCAATTTGTAATTTATAATTTCATTTGTATTATAAACCTAAATCACGTGTTAATAATTTAAAATGTCATCGCCTATGGATATCCAAATCGTTGATAGTGATTCAGATAATGATATTTGAAGTGTTTTATTAAATAAAAGTAAGTAAAAGTAAATTTAATACAAAATATCACGTATATATATATCATGAATTCAATCCTTCAGGTTATGTAATTTACAAACGAAAAGTTAATATTATATTCAATTTAAATTCAATTTATATTACAATATTAATGAAATGGAAGATACCAGGGAAGAAAATGTTCTTAAGAGCCATAATACAAATTTCCCATTCCCTAGATTTGAAATTTTTTTTAAAATAAATATAAAAACCAAAACTGCTTCAAAGTTCAAAATGTAAAAAATATTTCCTCAAATCAATCCAGTTATAACCTCAAGAAACACCTAAAGGTAAATTGTCATTTTTACATTCTAAAAGTATTTATTTTATAAGACTGTTCATGCCAATAGTTTTAAGGAAATGGAGAAACATCTAAATAATTTTGGTATAGGCGACTCTACATCCAAAAAGACTAATTTAATTCAAACCAAATTAAATAATAATACAAATGCCAATATTTCTCAGAAATTGGCTGATAGTTATTGTTGATTTTATAATTGATACAGTTCAGCCAATGCCCATGGTTGATAATCCATCATTTATCATGATGATAAAAACCTATCCACTGGTACAACAATTTT
>NW_027051016.1:0-7186 GCF_954871325.1 Gordionus sp. m RMFG-2023 | reverse complement strand
CCAAAAATGATAAAAGTAGCAAAGTGATGAAACAAAAGAAAAAACCCTAAAATAAGAATCCAAAAAATGATAAAAGTAGCAAAGTGAAGAAACAAAAGAAAAAATGCTAAAATAAGAAAACAAAAATGATAAAAGTAGCAAAGTGAAGAAATAAAAGAAAAAATGCTAAAATAAGAAACCAAAAATGATAAAAGTAGCAAAGTGAAGAAATAAAAGAAAAATGCTAAAATAAGAATCCAAAAATGATAAAAGTAGCAAAGGGAAGAAATAAAAGAAAAAATCCTAAAATAAGAATCCTAAAATGATAAAAGTAGCAAAGTGAAGAAATAAAAGAAAAAATCCTAAAATAAGAATCCAAAAATGATAAAAGTAGCAAAGTGAAGAAATAAAAGAAAAATGCTAAAATAAGAAACTAAAAATGATAAAAGTAGCAAAGCGAAGAAATAAAAGAAAAAATGCTAAAATAAGAATCCAAAAGTGATAAAAGTAGCAAAGCGAAAAAATAAAAGAAAAAATTCTAAAATAGGAATCCAAAAATGATAAAATTAGCAAAAGGAAGAAATAAAAGAAAAATTCCTAAAATAAGAAACTAAAAATGATAAAAGTAGCAAAGTGAAGAAATAAAAGAAAAAATAAAATAAGAATCCAAAAATGATAAAATTAGCAAAAGCGAAGAAATAAAAGAAAAAATGCTAAAATAAGAAACCAAAAATGATAAAAGTAGCAAAGTGAAGAAATAAAAGAAAAAATCCTAAAATAAGAATCCAAAAATGATAAAAGTAGCAAAGCGAAAAAATAAAAGAAAAAATGCTAAAATAGGAATCCAAAAATGATAAAAATAGCAAAGTAAAGAAATAAAAGAAAAAATCCTAAAATAAGAAACCAAAAATGATAAAAGTAGCAAAGTGAAGAAATAAAAGAAAAAATGCTAAAATAAGAATCCAAAAATGATAAAAATAGTAAAGTGAAGAAATAAAAGAAAAAATCCTAAAATAAGAAACCAAAAATGATAAAAGTAGCAAAGTGAAGAAATAAAAGAAAAAATTCTAAAATAAGAATCCAAAAATGATAAAAGTAGCAAAGCGAAGAAATAAAAGAAAAAATGCTAAAATAAGAATCCAAAAATGATAAAAATAGCAAAGCGAAGAAATAAAAGAAAAAATGCTAAAATAAGAATCCAAAAATGATAAAAATAGCAAAGTGAAGAAATAAAAGAAAAAATCCTAAAATAAGAATCCTAAAATGATAAAAGTAAGCAAAGTGAAGAAACAAAAGAAAAAATCCTAAAATAAGAATCCAAAAATGATAAAAGTAGCAAAGTGATGAAACAAAAGAAAAAACCCTAAAATAAGAATCCAAAAATGATAAAAGTAGCAAAGTGAAGAAACAAAAGAAAAAATGCTAAAATAAGAAAACAAAAATGATAAAAGTAGCAAAGTGAAGAAATAAAAGAAAAAATTTTAAAATAAGAATCCAAAATGATAAAAGTAGCAAAGCGAAGAAATAAAAGAAAAAATGCTAAAATAAGAATCCAAAAATGATAAAAATAGCAAAGCGAAGAAATAAAAGAAAAAATGCTAAAATAAGAATCCAAAAATGATAAAAGTAGCAAAGTGAAGAAATAAAAGAAAAAATCCTAAAATAAGAATCCTAAAATGATAAAAGTAAGCAAAGTGAAGAAACAAAAGAAAAAATCCTAAAATAAGAATCCAAAAATGATAAAAGTAGCAAAGTGATGAAACAAAAGAAAAAACCCTAAAATAAGAATCCAAAAATGATAAAAGTAGCAAAGTGAAGAAACAAAAGAAAAAATGCTAAAATAAGAAAACAAAAATGATAAAAGTAGCAAAGTGAAGAAATAAAAGAAAAAATGCTAAAATAAGAAACCAAAAATGATAAAAGTAGCAAAGTAAAGAAATAAAAGAAAAAATGCTAAAATAAGAATCCAAAAATGATAAAAGTAGCAAAGTGAAGAAATAAAAGAAAAAATCCTAAAATAAGAATCCTAAAATGATAAAAGTAAGCAAAGTGAAGAAACAAAAGAAAAAATCCTAAAATAAGAATCCAAAAATGATAAAAGTAGCAAAGTGATGAAACAAAAGAAAAAACCCTAAAATAAGAATCCAAAAATGATAAAAGTAGCAAAGTGAAGAAACAAAAGAAAAAATGCTAAAATAAGAAAACAAAAATGATAAAAGTAGCAAAGTGAAGAAATAAAAGAAAAAATGCTAAAATAAGAAACCAAAAATGATAAAAGTAGCAAAGTGAAGAAATAAAAGAAAAATGCTAAAATAAGAATCCAAAAATGATAAAAGTAGCAAAGGGAAGAAATAAAAGAAAAAATCCTAAAATAAGAATCCTAAAATGATAAAAGTAGCAAAGTGAAGAAATAAAAGAAAAATGCTAAAATAAGAAACTAAAAATGATAAAAGTAGCAAAGCGAAGAAATAAAAGAAAAAATGCTAAAATAAGAATCCAAAAGTGATAAAAGTAGCAAAGCGAAAAAATAAAAGAAAAAATTCTAAAATAGGAATCCAAAAATGATAAAATAAGCAAAGTAAAGAAATAAAAGAAAAAATCCTAAAATAAGAAACCAAAAATGATAAAAGTAGCAAAGTGAAGAAATAAAAGAAAAAATTTTAAAATAAGAATCCAAAAATGATAAAAGTAGCAAAGCGAAGAAATAAAAGAAAAAATGCTAAAATAAGAATCCAAAAATGATAAAAATAGCAAAGCGAAGAAATAAAAGAAAAAATGCTAAAATAAGAATCCAAAAATGATAAAAATAGCAAAGTGAAGAAATAAAAGAAAAAATCCTAAAATAAGAAACCAAAAATGATAAAAGTAGCAAAGTGAAGAAATAAAAGAAAAAATCCTAAAATAAGAAACTAAAAATGATCCAAAAATGATAAAAGTAGCAAAGCGAAGAAATAAAAGAAAAAATGCTAAAATAAGAATCCAAAAGTGATAAAAGTAGCAAAGCGAAAAAATAAAAGAAAAAATGCTAAAATAGGAATCCAAAAATGATAAAAATAGCAAAGTAAAGAAATAAAAGAAAAAATCCTAAAATAAGAAACCAAAAATGATAAAAGTAGCAAAGTGAAGAAATAAAAGAAAAAATCCTAAAATAAGAATCCAAAAATGATAAAAGTAGCAAAGCGAAGAAATAAAAGAAAAAATGCTAAAATAAGAATCCAAAAGTGATAAAAGTAGCAAAGCGAAAAAATAAAAGAAAAAATGCTAAAATAAGAATCCAAAAATGATAAAAATAGCAAAGTGAAGAAATAAAAGAAAAAATCCTAAAATAAGAAACCAAAAATGATAAAAGTAGCAAAGTGAAGAAATGAAACAAAAAATCCTAAAATAAGAATATAAAAATGATAAAATTAGCAAAAGGAAGAAATAACAGAAAAAATCCTAAAATAAGAATCCAAAAATGATAAAATTAGCAAAAGGAAGAATAAAAGAAATAATCCTAAAATAAGAAACTAAAAATGATAAAAGTAGCAAAGCGAAGAAATAAAAGAAAAAATGCTAAAATAAGAATCCAAAAGTGATAAAAGTAGCAAAGCGAAAAAATAAAAGAAAAAATGCTAAAATAGGAATCCAAAAATGATAAAAATAGCAAAGTAAAGAAATAAAAGAAAAAATCCTAAAATAAGAAACCAAAAATGATAAAAGTAGCAAAGTGAAGAAATAAAAGAAAAATAGCTAAAATAAGAATCCAAAAATGATAAAAATAGTAAAGTGAAGAAATAAAAGAAAAAATCCTAAAATAAGAAACCAAAAATGATAAAAGTAGCAAAGTGAAGAAATAAAAGAAAAAATTTTAAAATAAGAATCCAAAAATGATAAAAGTAGCAAAGCGAAGAAATAAAAGAAAAAATGCTAAAATAAGAATCCAAAAATGATAAAAATAGCAAAGCGAAGAAATAAAAGAAAAAATGCTAAAATAAGAATCCAAAAATGATAAAAGTAGCAAAGTGAAGAAATAAAAGAAAAAATCCTAAAATAAGAATACCAAAAATGATAAAAGTAGCAAAGTGAAGAAATAAAAGAAAAAATCCTAAAATAAGAAACTAAAAATGATAAAAGTAGCAAAGTGAAGAAATAAAAGAAAAAATCCTAAAATAAGAATCCAAAAATGATAAAAGTAGCAAAGTGAAGAAATAAAAGAAAAAATGCTAAAATAAGAATCCAAAAGTGATAAAAGTAGCAAAGCGAAAAAATAAAAGAAAAAATGCTAAAATAGGAATCCAAAAATGATAAAAATAGCAAAGTAAAGAAATAAAAGAAAAAATCCTAAAATAAGAAACCAAAAATGATAAAAGTAGCAAAGTGAAGAAATAAAAGAAAAAATGCTAAAATAAGAATCCAAAAATGATAAAAGTAGCAAAGTGAAGAAATAAAAGAAAAAATCCTAAAATAAGAATCCTAAAATGATAAAAGTAGCAAAGTGAAGAAATAAAAGAAAAATGCTAAAATAAGAAACTAAAAATGATAAAAGTAGCAAAGCGAAGAAATAAAAGAAAAAATGCTAAAATAAGAATCCAAAAGTGATAAAAGTAGCAAAGCGAAAAAATAAAAGAAAAAATTCTAAAATAGGAATCCAAAAATGATAAAATAAGCAAAGTAAAGAAATAAAAGAAAAAATCCTAAAATAAGAAACCAAAAATGATAAAAGTAGCAAAGTGAAGAAATAAAAGAAAAAATCCTAAAATAAGAATCCAAAAATGATAAAAGTAGCAAAGTGAAGAAATAAAAGAAAAAATGCTAAAATAAGAATCCAAAAATGATAAAAGTAGCAAAGTGAAGAAATAAAAGAAAAAATGCTAAAATAAGAAACCAAAAATGATAAAAGTAGCAAAGTGAAGAAATAAAAGAAAAATGCTAAAATAAGAATCCAAAAATGATAAAAGTAGCAAAGGGAAGAAATAAAAGAAAAAATCCTAAAATAAGAATCCTAAAATGATAAAAGTAGCAAAGTGAAGAAATAAAAGAAAAATGCTAAAATAAGAAACTAAAAATGATAAAAGTAGCAAAGCGAAGAAATAAAAGAAAAAATGCTAAAATAAGAATCCAAAAGTGATAAAAGTAGCAAAGCGAAAAAATAAAAGAAAAAATGCTAAAATAGGAATCCAAAAATGATAAAAATAAGCAAAGTAAAGAAATAAAAGAAAAAATCCTAAAATAAGAAACCAAAAATGATAAAAGTAGCAAAGTGAAGAAATAAAAGAAAAAATTTTAAAATAAGAATCCAAAAATGATAAAAGTAGCAAAGCGAAGAAATAAAAGAAAAAATGCTAAAATAAGAATCCAAAAATGATAAAAATAGCAAAGCGAAGAAATAAAAGAAAAAATGCTAAAATAAGAATCCAAAAATGATAAAAATAGCAAAGTGAAGAAATAAAAGAAAAAATCCTAAAATAAGAAACCAAAAATGATAAAAGTAGCAAAGTGAAGAAATAAAAGAAAAAATCCTAAAATAAGAAACTAAAAATGATAAAAGTAGCAAAGTGAAGAAATAAAAGAAAAAAATGCTAAAATAAGAATCCAAAAATGATAAAAATAGCAAAGTAAAGAAATAAAAGAAAAAATCCTAAAATAAGAAACCAAAAATGATAAAAGTAGCAAAGTGAAGAAATAAAAGAAAAAATCCTAAAATAAGAATCCAAAAATGATAAAAGTAGCAAAGCGAAGAAATAAAAGAAAAAATGCTAAAATAAGAATCCAAAAATGATAAAAATAGCAGAGCGAAGAAATAAAAGAAAAAATGCTAATAATAAGAATCCAAAAATGATAAAAATAGCAAAGCGAAGAAATAAAAGAAATAAATGCTAAAATAAGAATCCAAAAATGATAAAAGTAGCAAAGTGAAGAAATAAAAGAAAAAATGCTAAAATAAGAAACCAAAAATGATAAAAGTAGCAAAGTGAAGAAATGAAACAAAAAATCCTAAAATAAGAATATAAAAATGATAAAATTAGCAAAAGTGAAGAAATAACAGAAAAAATGCTAAAATAAGAATCCAAAAATGATAAAAGTAGCAAAAGCGAAGAAATAAAAGAAATAATCCTAAAATAAGAAACTAAAAATGATAAAAGTAGCAAAGCGAAGAAATAAAAGAAAAAATGCTAAAATAAGAATCCAAAAATGATAAAAGTAGCAAAGCGAAAGAAATAAAAGAAAAAATGCTAAAATAAGAATCCAAAAATGATAAAAATAGCAAAGTAAAGAAATAAAAGAAAAAATCCTAAAATAAGAAACCAAAAATGATAAAAGTAGCAAAGTGAAGAAATAAAAGAAAAAAATGCTAAAATAAGAATCCAAAAATGATAAAAATAGTAAAGTGAAGAAATAAAAGAAAAAATCCTAAAATAAGAAACCAAAAATGATAAAAGTAGCAAAGTGAAGAAACAAAAGAAAAAATTTTAAAATAAGAATCCAAAAATGATAAAAGTAGCAAAGCGAAGAAATAAAAGAAAAAATGCTAACATAAGAATCCAAAAATGATAAAAATAGCAAAGCGAAGAAATAAAAGAAAAAATGCTAAAATAAGAATCCAAAAATGATAAAAATAGCAAAGTGAAGAAATAAAAGAAAAAATCCTAAAATAAGAAACCAAAAATGATAAAAGTAGCAAAGTAAAGAAATAAAAGAAAAAATCCTAAAATAAGAAACTAAAAATGATAAAAGTAGCAAAGTGAAGAAATAAAAGAAAAAATCCTAAAATAAGAATCCAAAAATGATAAAAGTAGCAAAGCGAAGAAATAAAAGAAAAAATGCTAAAATAAGAATCCAAAAGTGATAAAAGTAGCAAAGCGAAAAAATAAAAGAAAAAATGCTAAAATAGGAATCCAAAAATGATAAAAATAGCAAAGTAAAGAAATAAAAGAAAAAATCCTAAAATAAGAAACCAAAAATGATAAAAGTAAGCAAAGTGAAGAAATAAAAGAAAAAATCCTAAAATAAGAATCCAAAAATGATAAAAGTAGATCCTAAAATAAGAAACCAAAAATGATAAAAGTAGCAAAGTGAAGAAATAAAATAAAAACCTAAAATAAGAATCCAAAAATGATAAAAGTAGCAAAGCGAAGAAATAAAAGAAAAAATGCTAAAATAAGAATCCAAAAGTGATAAAAGTAGCAAAGCGAAAAAATAAAAGAAAAAATGCTAAAATAGGAAT
>NW_027051015.1:0-22981 GCF_954871325.1 Gordionus sp. m RMFG-2023 | reverse complement strand
CCATGGTCTTTGCAAAATTTTTCAAACAACTTTTTGGTAAAGTTGGTTCCATTATCTGAAAAGATTTGATTAGGTATCCCGAACAAGCTTATAGTTCTCATCAATTCGATGATAGTCTGTTTAGACGTTATGGAGTTCATTGATTAATAAGGAACTTGCTATATGCATCGACCATTACCAACCAGTATTTTTGCAGAAAGCGCCCTGCGAAATCTAAATGCATTTTCTCAAAAGGTTTATTAACGGTAGTCCAAGCATATTGTATTATTTTTGGAATATCTCCCCAAGCATTGCATGACTCGATATTTCTAACGTCATTATCTATGTCAGTGTTGATTCCAGGCCACCAGATGTAGTTTCTGGCAAAGGTTTTGTCCTATGAGCCTCCAAATGTCCTCTATGCAACTCTTGCAGCATTAGTTTTCTCATGTTGAGCAGTATGACCACTTTTAATTCATTGAAATGGCAGTCATCAATTAGGCTCAATTTATTTTCCATGAACCTGTAAGTATTGTTTCGTATGACTTACCTTTTCTTATATCAGTGATCACGTCCATAATCACGTTATCGTTCTGAGTCTCTGCAGAAACTTTCTCGAACTTAATCGGTATGTCCCATATTGCAGCGTCTACATGAGCGGGGGTAGGAACAGTTTGCATACTATTTTTTTGAGGGGTTAGGCAGCTTTAATAGGGGTATGATATATTTTTTGGGTGGTTATCTATTATTTTTGAGATCAAATAGGACAAAATTTATTGCTGTAAAAATTAATACTTTTATTATTATTATAATAAAATTAATCGACCAAATCTATATATTGCAAATAATCATACACATTGTTTTCCAAATAAAACTTTCTGCTATCCTTTGTAATGTAAAAAGGTTTAGATATTTTATCAAGCTCATAATGTCATAATAGTAATTCATTTTAAATAATGGAGGTTTTAATTGAATTTATTATCTAAAAAATAAATTTATAATCACAAAATATCGATAGTTGGTAGATTAAATAATTTAAGTTATCCTTTATTAATTCTCAGAAATGTGTATCAATAAATTAAAAAGGTGAAAATAATAATAGGGGGGTAGGCACAGGTTTTTGAAAGGGCTTTGCATCCAGTAAAAATCCTGTCATGTAGACGCTGGCTCCTTTAATGGCTCGTCATCGTCCATTTCGGGCACCTCTTCGTCGTGAGCAGCCGAAGGAAATCTGGACAGACAGTCTAGTACCACTGCTTGCCGGACCTGTGGATTATCTTGTAGTCATAAGCCCCCCTCGAAATATTCCATTTTTGGAGTATCATTGGCATGGCAGTATTATCTTTCAATCCTTTGGTGAAGATGTAAATCAGTGGCTTGTGATCTGTTATAATTGTGAAACTCGTTCCAATAAGATATTCTTGGAACCTCTTTATTGCAAAGATTATAGCTAATGCTTCTCTCTCTATGTTTGTATAGTTGATCTCAGCCTTCAACAATGACCTCGAGGCAAAAGCTATAGGCCTTTCTTTACCACCTTCTTCTATATGTGAAATATTACAGCTCCCAGTCCTCGCTTGGATGCATCTGCCGCAATGCCTATAGTTAGGTTGGGGTTGAAATAGCTTAACGTTGGTGATTGACTCATGAGCACTTTCAATTCATCAAAACGTTTTTGTGACTTTCATCCCAAATCCATTTCTCTTTATTCACTATTTTATATTTAGTTTTTGGTTCAGGCATGCTAGTGATGGCTTCAAATTTGTCATTATTCGGCTGTATGCCCTCAGCGTCGATATCATGGCCTAGGAATCTAATCCTGTTTCATGAACTCTCTTTTAGAGAAGTTAGGTGTCAATCCGTTCTTTCGAATTCGTTAAAACACTTTTTTAATGTTCTCGATATGTTTTTCGTCATTACTACCAGTGATTTGCAAGTCGTCAATATAAAAAATCACATCTTTAAGGTCGCAGAATATCCGATCCATGATCTGTTAGAAGATGGCTGTCGCTGTTTTCAAACCGAAAGTTAGCTTGTGAAGCGGAAGTACCCATTGTGTGTTGAGATCGTGAGTAGATCCCTGGAATTTTCGTGTATGGGAATCTGCAGAAAGTCATGCTTGAAATCTATTTTGGTGAATTTCCTGCCCTTGGCCAACTTTGCAATCAGATCATTTATACGCGGGTATTTGAAGTCCTCCAGAACAGGATTTATGGTGTCTTTAAAATCAGCACACAACCTCGTGGTGCCGTCACCTTTGAAAACAGGAGTTAAAGGAGTTGCCCGTCTGACTTGGGATATGAGTTTAATATCCCTCTTATTGCGGTTATGCCTACAGTTTTAGCTGTCCGCCTCGGAATTATACTGGTACCGGTGTCTACTTGTATCAACGTGATTATGTTGTTGATGCTCACAATCACGTTGTACGCGTCACATATGGTATATTTGATCCCCAGATTGTACACTTCCAAATTCTGCAGATTATATTCTTTAAGGTCTGTGTTTGAGTCGTCATCATTATCAATTACTTCGATGTTCATAGCATGTTTCGTATTCAATTGGCAATCTCTTTGTAATCAGAAGATCTATCGTAAGTGTTATTGTTATTTTTGTACTGGTTTGTCCTCGATGAATATTTCGGGAAAGGATTAATATTTTGAGGGTTGTGTCTATGCAGACCACGACGGGGATATTTGATTCGGTTATCACCTCTATAGCAGTCATCCCGCCGATCAAGGCTTTCATCACAATGATAATCGTGGCGATTGCCATGGACGTTGTACCCGCTATTGTTGTATCGATCGTCGTAGTGGTTATCGTTGCGATTATCGAAACGGTTGCGGTTATAGTGACAATTATCGTAGCTTTGATCAAAACAATGTCGTGGAAGTTGCTGTTCCATCCGTTGAATCGTTTGTTGCGGTCGTTGTCGTAGCGTCCATTGAATTATTTGTGGCGTGTCGTAGCATATATCGTAACATTCATCAAATCGTTTGTCACGGCAATAGTCGCAGCGCAAATCATAACGTTCGTAGAAATTCTGTTCGGGGCGATTGTCATTGATGAACTGGGGTTGCTTGATAAGAGATTTACCATGTGCCTGAGAGTCCTGAATGGGTTTTTTTGTTGCATAACTATTCTTGACTCTGCCCATGTGATTAACCTCTTGTCCACCAGGTGATTCATTCAAATGTAACAATTTCATCTCGTCCTTTATGCCACTTGGTTCGCGGTGTCTTCGTCTAGACCTAGATTGTATATGTCTTCTATGGTCATAGAGCTCTTGACCGCTTTCCTGACATCTTTGGAAGCTACTCTCACTTTCTCAATAATTCTCTGAATGCCATTAAATTTACATTCTTTATTGAGTCGTGCTACGCTCGTGACCAGAGCCGAGAATGTCTCATTCTTGCTTTGAGTTGCAGCATAAAATAATGATAGTTTAGCATTCTCAGTTTTAGACGGATGCTGTAGCTTGAACTTGCCAAGAAGAGCGATTGGGTCCTGGAAGTCTGCCTCAGTGCAAATTGCCCCAATATTATTGAATTCGTCATCTGGAAGACTCCAGAGAAACAAAACGGCCTTTTCTCCGATGGAAATCTTAATGTTGTCGAAGAAATTCTGCAATTTCCCTATGTAGGCGCTGTCATCTACTAAATTTGGGGAAATCCAGCTTGACGATTTTAGTCATATATGTGGAATTATTCAAAGCATCCATCTTAAGAGAATTATAATCGATAAAGGCTAAATAGAATATATCTAGATAAATCAAGATCAAATTTTGCGATAATACTTACGCAGAGTTCAGACGTAGATTGGCCTCCATGTTGATGTTGGGATAAGTTTTCAAGTTTATTTATTATAGATATTTATTATATTTTTTATAATAATTTTACATTTTATTTTTTATGAATTACATATTTTCTTCTCCTTATATACCAAAAAAAAATAATTGTGTGAAAATACAAATTGACATTAAAAAAAATGTAACGTTAAAATGATATTAAAAATATTTTAATATAAAATTTTCACCGTAAGTTTAAATAAAAATGTCACATTAAAATAATATATAAAAAAAATGTTAATATAAAATATACAAATTGATATATAAAAAATAAATGTTTACCTTCATAGCAATTTCCTCCTTCATAATATTCAGTATTCTTGCACCTGCAAATTCCATTATTGCAATTTAAACTCATACATTCAATATTGTTAACGCAAGGGTCATTGATATTTTTCTCTAAAAATGTTAATATAGATGTATTTATACATTTCAATTAAAATTTAAAATACTCTCTCTATCGATTGCCGGTGTTTGATAATATATGCATATTATTCAATCCTTATACTAAAAATGGGCAGTCAATATGATTTACATTAATGTCTTAAAATTAAATATAGTTTAATAAAATATGCGAGTCTTATTTGATTTATGTTTTTAAAAATGTAGTGTAGTTCACCAAATAGTTTGTCACTATAAATATAAAATATGAATCGGGGCCAGCTAATCGCTACTTGAAATGTAAAAAATTTTTTAGATTATTCTGGGAACTTTATAGATAAACCAAGCGATCACGAAACAGGATGTGGTATTTATTAATCGGCAATAACACTAATGGGAGATTTTTTTTATATGTAAATTCGTGTTACATATGATGATATTTCTCATCTCTTTTATCCTAAATCTTAAGTGCTTAGAATATAAATTCTATTTAATATGAATTATAATTATTTTGGGAATTTATCTTCTATGGATAGAGCCTATTGCTATTGAATAGATTCCTCCGTCAAATTTTTATAAGGCAATTTGATTAGCTCCGTATATAATTTGATTGAATTGTATAGGCATATTTGTTTAATATTTTGTTGAAAAGGTTTATAAAAGTAGAAAGGTGAAGATCATCAAGGAGACTTAATATCTGCCTACTGATAGGGGTGATAATTTGCTAACAATAGAAGTTAGGTAAGCTCCTCAGTCACTGTAATCAATTATTTTTGATATCTTGCTTCAATGTATATGGTAATAAAAATCAATAAGAAAGTCAGTCATGTGAAGGGAGTCAAAATTATCTAGGATATGTATAATGTTATGTAATCATAAAGTGATATATTAAATATTTACAAGTTCTATATCTATAGTTGCATTACCAATAAAGATCAACTTAATATCCATGCCCTATAATTTTAATAATTTTCAGATATGATAAAATTATTCTAACTTTTATTAATCCTCCCAAATACCTTCTATATCCTGGTCATATTATAATCCCTTTCCTATCTCACCTATAAACAAATTTTCATTTGGTTTCTACTCCAAAATATTTAGTTTGTATAAAAAGAAATAAAAAAATAAATATTTTTGCTATTATTTTTATTATATGTTATGAAAATAAATAGATTTAAATTTACTTAATTTATTAATTCACTTTCAAAAACACCCTTCATCCTAACTTTATCTCGAATCTCAAGAGCTGCCTGGCTTATTTTTGTAGAGCCTCTCTCAAAGATATTATACAATCATAAAAATAATTTTGATAATACATTTATTCGGTCAAAATTATTATTATTCTTAAATGACCATACCAAAAGACAAATCAAATATTTCTAGTCATATCAAGCAAGCAGTTAACATCTTGTAACTATCAACAAACATGTTATCAATCTAATATTTCCAAAGCCTAATTACAAAAAAATAAATAATCTTGATATATTAGGTGTTTTTAGGATATAGCAACTCCTGATTTAAAACTATTAATAAAATTATTAAACATCCTGATAACTAATTTTGAGCCCAGTGGCTTATATCTAATCTTCCATTAGATTTATCCAAAATCAATAACATTATTAACTCGATTTAAAAATCCTAGTGCGGTCATATTCTCCGTTTCATCTATTTGCATGAGTTCCTAAAACCGTCAATATGTGCATGAAAGATTCTATATCAATTCAAATCTATCCTTAATAAAAAAACTAAATTTTGTATACCTCCAAAGATAATTCCGATATTTTTCGGAGCCCGCTTAATTGTCTTATAAAAATGGTGAATTGCATCAATTAATATTCTCTTTTGTTTGAATACTCAAAATAATAATCTCAAAAATTTATGTACTCCTGAATAAAAAAAATTAAAATGTCATCAACTTGGTTTGCTATTAAAGACGATTGCGAAGAGCCTCTCATGCAACTCCCAATTTTCTAGACCCAAGACACTTGCAATTGATTGATTCTCTCCTTAGAAATCCTTTTGACCCTATTTTCCTCAATTTTCTTCCAGAATATGCTTACTTCTTATTGAATAGCTCTCGCACAACTATTCATCAAATTCAACAAAGATTATATTAAATCTTACAACCTTTTACACTTGAATTTCAACAAAATTATTGACAGAATAAAAGAAAATTTAGCCTCGATCTTAATATTTGCTATTAAAATTATGGTTTTTAGGAGGCGATATAGATAATCTATTAACGGTTGTCTCCTATAATGTTTTAACTTTTATCGTGAAAGTGGAAAATTGATAAAATATCTTTTTATTTTAAAAATATTTAATATAAAATATAATTCATTTGGGATTTCCGATTGATTGCATAACTATAAATTTTTCTTAGCGGGGTCGATACCTGTAAAAGACTGGGCGACTCTTCTCCCTAACCCCCTCCATCCCGTAAACGTTGACTGGTTTTCTTTATAAATTTTATAGCAATATTATAATTCATTTAATTAAAATTACAAAAAATTTAACATTTAATAATTTTTATTACAGATTAAAATTTTAAATTATTATGTTATCTATTTTATATGTTAAATTTAATACCTCTAATAAAAAAAGAGGTAATTAATTATTTCTCTCGATGCTAGGAATTGGTACTCTATACTAAAGCATATATCATTCTCTAAGAAATTTTAAAGACATTGGCAATTAATTATATATTTATAAGTATAATTTATGTGATCAATGAATGGGGTTGAAAGATTCTAAATCAGAAATCAATTTATAAATGAAATAGGAACAATTACTTTTTATATATTTGCTTTAATTATAAATAATATATCACATTAATTATTAATATTACACATCTTATAAATTTGAATATATTATTTTATTGAAAACATAATCAGTTTGAAATTAAGAATTATCAAAATTCTTTGAATAATTGTTAAATTTTTACATTTAAACATATTTAAGAGAAAAAATTAAATCAAATTTCTTCAAATCATTATGTATATTAATTTTTGGAAAATAAAATATAAATTCAACTAAAGATTTTATTATATGATAAAGTTATTATCATCTATATATTTTTTGGATAAAGTAAATGATATAATTATTAAAAATAAATTAATAAATATATATTTATATAAAATAACATATATAATATTAATCTTAACCTACAAAAAAAAATTAATTTTATTAAATAAAAGCTATTATGTATTTGATAACATATCTCATCAAATATCATATAATTATATATAACATATCCCAACAATAAATTATTAATTTATTTTAATGATTTTAAATTATATAATTTCGTAATACGTAATAAAAGCGTTTTCGCCCTCTGGTTGTGGATACAACAGAGCTAGGCAAAATCCATCAATTTAGAGGGAGAAAAGAGAGGAGCCCTTCACACGTTTATGGGCAAGCACTGTACGCACAACAGTCCGAGAACTGTTGTTTAAACATCTAATAACAATAAGAATTGGGCAAAATAAAGGCCTATACCTGAGAATTGCAAAAATAATTTAATTACTTTAAGGATGGGTGGTGGCTGATATTAAGTTTAACATCTTTAATGTAAGCTTTAATAGTTACTATCAATAATTGAGAAAGTGTTCATATCAATTGAATTTCGAATTTTACTCATAAAAAATTAAAAAATAAGCTAATCGGTTTATCGCAAATTGTTCAAATAGAGGGTGAAAATTTCAGTGAATAGATAAAAAGTAGTGAGTGATAAATTTAGGACTACCCACCCGCTAACACCGAAGATTTTTTTTTGATTCCTGAAAAACAAAGCTCTACGAAGTACAGATTATATAGCGAAAAAAGACTTTGATATTGATAAAGATATGAGAGAACAGGATCTCTAACGCAAAAATAGGAAACTGCTCCTTAAGTTTTAGGAAAAAAAATGTTTGAAGAGGATTAACAAGGCATTATGACTTATTGATATATGATAGTATACCATTCACGAAAAATAATTACCAACAAAAATAATTACAAACCTCGCCCCAGTTTCGACTGGTTCCTTCATAAATAAAATAACAAGTTGTCAAACAAAGTCTAATATTAACAGAATATCCAAAAATTGTACCTACGTCAATATCTCGCTACCTATTTTCCCTCTTTCAATAAAATAAGGGAGAGCGGAACTACTGCAGTGGAATGGAACAAATCCTACCTATGTAACTTCTCCCAAAAAACTAAGACAACAGAAATTTAAGGTTCACTGAGCTTTCATATCCTTATCATAAAATTTTTTTATGTTTCTCTCAAAAAAACCCAAACATATCATTTACACCTAATCTTTTTCCTAAAAATACATGTTTGTATAGGCAACAAAAATATACTGGAGCCCATATTAGCTCTGAAAAATAATCAAGTAGAATTCAAATACAAAATAGCCTCCTACTTCACATTCGTAAATTTTAACAGTGCTTTTGATAATGTTAACCATGAAGCTTTATGGGAAACGCTGTCAGAGTGTGGGATAGACCCCAACATCATTCACATCTTAAAAACCATTATTGCAACTGTTAGTATACCTCAAAAACAATGATAAAAAATATCCCCTTTCTTCAGGATAAAAAAAGGCGTTAAACAAAGCTAAACCGGCGCTCTTATTTAAAATCATAAAAAAATGAAAAACATAAAAGAAGCAATGGGTACTGCCGATCTAGTAAATATAGGATCAAATGAGACGTTACGTTTTGAAAAACAGTATAAACAACGCAGATGACATCATTTAATATTCAATATAGTTAACCAAAAAGAAGAAAAATTACTTTACCTACTTGAAACCTTAAGTTATAGGGTTAATTAGCAATAAATTACAACAAAAAGATTTTCTCCCATATTCAACAAACAAAAATATTGTGGAGCCCATATTAATTCTGAAAAGTAATCATGCAGAGTGCAAATACAAAATACCCTCCTACTTCACATTCGTGAATTGCAGAATTTTTAACTGAAGATTTATGAGAAACACTGTAAGAGTGTGGGATAGACTTCAACATCCTTCAGATCTAGAAAACCACTAATACATGCTGTTTAGATACTTCGAAATAAATGACGAAGAAAATCTTCTCCAGGGTAAAGAAGGAGTAAAACATTCCTAAACACTCTCGCCGCTCCTAATTAAAATTATAAAAATAAAAACAAAAGAGAAGCACTGGGAAAAGACCAATGTAGTTTATAGGCTCAAATAAGACGTTATGTTTTAAAAAGAAGAATAATATTTAACGCAGATGAAGTCGTTGTAATGTCCAAGAAAATAGTTAAAAACCTTAAGTCATAGTTAACTAGCAATAAAAACAGTTTTTCTCCTTATTTTCCCCAAAACATGTCACCACTTCTAATATTTATGGAAGGCACGGTATAAAAGGTTTAGGTAAAAATAAACTTTATTTCAAAATATTTATTATGATATTTTACATTAATATTTTACAGTTTATATACAATTTCTTTAATCAGTTTTATAAGTATTCACAAAATAAGTGAAATAAAAATTTATATAAATCAACGTTTTTTAGTATGTTGTTACTATTCAATACTAAAATATCTTACAAAAAATAAGATTTTACAAAAAACTAATTTTTAAGATACTTTGAATATTACTCAAGGTAAGAAATATAAAATTTATCTAAAAATTATATAACTTTATTTTTTGAATAATAAAATATAATCAGTCATATTAACATCTCCCCCTTTTTCAATTGACTTCTTTCGTTCCTCCGTTGTTCGTCTCCTCTAAAGCTTCACTATTTATTTGTTGATCTGTCTTGAATTCGTCTGTGCATTGTATCATCGCTCTTTAGATATCGTCGGTTGAACTGTTGTTTGCATTTAACTTTCACATTTCCATTTATCTATTTATCTGCTTTCAAAATTTATTTTTATCAAATATTTTATTTATTTATAATAATCATGTTTTTCTAGATCGTAAGTCATAATTCCGGTTTTGAACTTGAACTTTTGTTTGACTTTGAATTTCTTCACCTTTTCCCCCTCTAAAAATCCGTGTAATATAATTGTTTGTTATTGTGTTTGTTGTTCTTTTCTTTATTTGATCAAGATGTCTCCTAATAATGTTATGTCCATTATCTATTCTATATGTCAAGTTTCCTTCTTTTTGTACTACTACTCCTTTGTCCCAAATATTTTCTTTAAACGTTTTGTACCAAATATTGTCTCCTATTCCTATTTCTCTATTCTTGCATATTTTTCTTCTTAAAACATTCTCGTTATCTTCCGTAGGTTTGATTAAGTCCCATTTCGTCCTGATATTTCTTGAAAACATTACTTTACTGGGTATCATATTTGTTTTATCATTCGGCGTATTTCTATAATTAAACAAAATTTTTTCTAAAGCTATGTCCAAATCTATGTTCGTGTTATTTTCCATATTTCTTTTAAGACTCATTTTTTATCATCCGTTCACGTTGCCCATTCGATTGTTGATGATGAGGTGCTGTAAGTATGTGTTTTATGCCATGATCTTCACAAAACTTTTTAAATAATTGACTAGTAAAATTCGTACCATTATCCGTCACGATTTTATGTGGTATTCCGAATAAGCTTATTATTCTCATCAATTCTTTTACTGTTGATTCCGTCGTAATGTTTTTCATTCGTTTTATAATCGGAAATTTGCTATATGCATCCACATATACCATAAAATTGTTGTTTTCAAATTGTGCAAAATCTATATGTACACGTTCAAAAATCTTTGTTGCTGGTTCCCATGGGTTTTGTATATTGTGAGGATTGTCCGAAAATCTATTACATGAGTCACAATTTTTTACCTCCAGATCTATCTCCGTGTTTATAACAGGCCACCACAAATAATCTCTAGCTAACATTTTTGTTTTGACTGCACCCAGATGTCCTTTATGCAGTTCGTGTAAAATCTCTTTTCTCATGTTCAGTGGTATTATTACTCTGTTTTCTTTAAATAAACAAAGTTTTATCAAACTCAATTCCATTTCCATGTTTCTGTATGTTTTGTTTTTTATTGGTTCATTATTTCTAATATTATCAATTATCTCCATTAATTCTTTATCATTCTTTGTTTCTTTAACTAATTGATTGAAGTTTATTGGTATATCCCATAATTTATCATCAACTTTTTCAACTACAACATTCTTTATCATGTTTTCTTTATTTTCCTGTGGTAATCTCGATAAGCAATCTGGCACTAAATTTCTTTTCCCCGGTCTATGTACTATTGTATAGTCATACGCTCCCATTGCCAAGTTCCATTTTTGTAAACGCATCGATATTGTAGTGTTTTCTTTGAGTGTTTGAAAAAATGTATATAAGAGGCTTGTGGTCGGTTATTATTATGAATTTGGTCCCTATTAAATATTCCTGAAATTTTTTTACCGCAAATATTATAGACAACGCTTCCCTTTCGATATTTGTATAATTTGTTTCAGCTTTTAACAAAGTTCTTGATGCGAACGCAATAGGTTTTTCTTTACCATCTCCTTCGATGTGAAATAAGACGGCTCCTAGTCCTTTTTTCGATGCGTCCGTCGCAATTCCAATTGGTAGATCAGGGTTGTAAAAATTTAAAGGCGGACTACTAATCAACGTTTTCAAATCATCAAAACTCTTTTGGTGCGCATCTTCTAATATCCATTTTTCCTTGTTAACCATTTTATAAAGAGGATCAGCTAAGTCAGCAAAGTTGCACAAAAATTTCCTGTAATAACTGGCCATGCCTAAAAATGTCGCTAGTTCTTCTTTTGTTGTCGTTTTGGCATGTTTGTAATGGCATCTATTTTGTTTTCGTTCGGGTGAATGCCAGTTTCATCTATATCGTGTCCTAAAAATCTGATCTCTTTTTTCATAAACACGCTTTTTTCGAAATTTGGTGTGAGCCCATATTTAGTTATTCTGTCGAAGACTTTTTTTATATTATTAATATGTATTTCATCATTATCACCAGTTATCAGTAAGTCATCTATATAGAATATCACGTCCTTCATATCCCCAAATATTCGATCCATGGTACTTTGAAATATCGCAGATGAAGTTTTTAAACCAAAAGGTAGTCTTGTGAATTGATAATACTCTTTGTGTGTTGAAATGGTCAAAATGTTTCGGCTATTCTTGTCGATCGGAATTTGCAAGAAGGCCTCTTTGAAATCTATTTTGGTGAACTTTTTTCCTTTTGATAATTTTGCAATTAGATCGTTTATCCGTAGAATTGGGTATTTGAAGTCCTCCAAAGCAGGATTTAATTAGATCGTTTATCCGTAGAATTGGGTATTTGAAGTCCTCCAAAGCAGGATTTACCGTGAGCGATCCATCATTTTTGTAAACAAGAGTAAGTGGACTTGCCCAGCGTACTTCCTCTACTGGTTCTATTATCTTGTTGTCGAGCCATTTCTGTAACTCTTTTGTTATTAAATCAATTCTTTTGTATGGAATTCTTCTTGGTGGTATTATTTTGGGTGTGGCGTTTTCTTTTAGATATAACTTGACGTTGCTTCTACAGATCGGTTTTTTGTTGATTTTTGACTTGCATTCTTTTATCAAATTTTCTATCGTATCATTATGATTTTCTTCAATCTGATTTACAAATTTATCCAATATATTTCCAAAAACTCTTATCCAGGTCCTTCCTAGAAGTGCAATCTTGTCACTTTGAACCACATACGCGTTTAATTTATGAGTTTTCTTTTCAAATCTTGCATTGACTTGTGTAGTTCCCAATACTTCTATTCTCTTGCCATCAAAGCCCGTGAGTTTTATGTCCGATTTATTTAAGATTTTGATTCCTCTCTTTCTTGCAATATTAATCGGCAATATTGTGTATCTTAAACCAGTGTCTATCTGCATCATAGTAGGGACATCGTTTATGTATACTGTTACTTTATATGCATCATTTGCTTAATTGTCCTCGTCCAAGTTCTTTGCACCCAAATTAAATAAATTGTGTTCTTTTTTTATTATTTTATCATTATTATCTTCTTTTATCTCCTCTATATCGACAGTGTTTACGTTGTTAGAGTATCTGAGTTGATTGTTATTGCTCTGATTTCTATTGTTATATGATTGGTTGTTATTTTGATCATAGTTGTAACGAGGTGTGTATCGTGATTCATTTTGATGTCTATTAAATCTATTATTATAATTATTGTAGTATCGATTATCATTATTATAAAAATTATTTCTATTATAGAATCTTGAATTAGAGTTGTTTCGATATCTATAGTTGTTTTGGTATCGCGGATTAAAATTTTGTTGTCTTGGGTAATAACTGTTTTGATATCTTGGGTTGTAGTTATTCCCCTGATAATTGTTCCATTGATGGTTGCTACCTTGATAATTGTTCCCTTGATAATTGTTAAATCTTGGTGTCCATTGATATCTATTTGTATAATTCATTTGTGGGTTAGACCCTTTGTTATGATCATCATATTTAACCATGCGCCTATCCATTTTATCATCCCTGCGTCCTTCTATTTGTTTGATAGCTCCATTGTCAGTTTCTATTTTTATATTTTCTGTTTTATTAATTATATTTATGATAGCTTCTTGTTCCTCAAACTCCATTCCTAATTTTAATATTTCTGATATTGTTAACCCTTCTGACTTTTTTTTTCGTAATTCTTTGTTAATGGTCGACACTCTTATTTTTTCTATCGCTCTATCAAAATTAGCATAATTACATTTAGTATTTAATCTACATATTTTGCTTACCCAATTTTCGAACGTTTCACCTATTACTTGTTCAGCTGCATTGAATTCTTTTATGTAAGAGTCCACCGATTTTTCCGGATGTATGAACCTTTTGATAACAATTGCCGGGTTAGTGAATTCTGCCACCGTACAAATAGCTTTTAATTTTAGATATTCCTCTACTGGAAGTCTCTGTGTGAAAGCATACGCCTTTTCAGCCTCTGTATACTGTGGATCTTTTAGTATTGCATCAAATCTTTTTAAGAAATATTCTACGTTATTACCATATATAGGGCATCCAAGTATAGAATTTTTCAATGGTTTCATTTTATTATAATCTTATAATATTTTAATATTTAATTATTTATAATTTATTGAAATTCATAATATATATCATACTACAATTATTTAATATTTTCGATACATCTTTGCTTTTAAAATAAATCTTTTTTCATCGCTGTCTATATATTCCTTGTTGTTGATGCTCCTGAAAACGTGTTGCATGTCTTCAAAATTTTCGTAATATACATGAGCAATCGTCCTGGTTTTGTGTCTTAAGTAAACGTAATTGTTGGTAGCTTCATCATAAATTCGTTTAATAGTGTATTTCGAAGGTAACTTTATGACTAATAGGTAGTTATTAACTGCCACCATAATATTTGTGGAAGGCACGGTATAAAAGGTATAGGTAAAAATAAACTTTATTTCAAAATATTTATTATGATATTTTACATTAATATTTTACAGTTTATATACAATTTCTTTAATCAGTTTTATAAGTATTCACAAAATAAGTGAAATAAAAATTTATATAAAATTAACGTTTTTTAGTATGTTGTTTATTCAATACTAAAATATCTTACAAAAAATAAGATTTTACAAAAAACTAATTTTTAAGATACTTTGAATATTACTCAAGGTAAGAAATATAAAATTTATCTAAAAATTATATAACTTTATTTTTTGAATAATAAAATATAATCAGTCATATTAACAACTTCAAAAACTTATAGTTGGAGATAACGAGGCAAATGTAATAACCAAAAAGTACTTAGGAGTCACACTTGATAATAAAAGTAGTTGCAAAAAATAGAAGAATTAGAATACAAAAGGTGAGCGAAAACTTTTTAAACGTATATAAAAGTATGGAACAAGATAGATTTCGGTATTTTCCAAACTGTAGACACAACAATATTTCCTATATTAGTTCATGGAGGAAACGGACTTGTTAGAAAAATAGAAATAGGTGATTACAAACAAAAAATGCTTTATAAAAAAAAGAAGATATCTTCTACCCTAGAAACATTACAAACTCAAATCGTTGGAAAATACAAAACATACCTAAAAGTAAGCATAACATTAAAAAGAACAGAAATTAATTCTAGCTCACATAAGATACACAAATCACAAACTATTAATCAATGCCATGAACATATCTTAAATCATATATAGGAAGTAGTATAGGAAGTAAAACTACACCTAAGACATTGCATATGTGTGTAATTAAAAGCTTGGACGGACCTATTTAAATTTAAAGTACATTGAAACATTGATAAGATTAAAATGAAAAAAAATCTAATGTCAGTGAAGAAAGGAATTCACAGAAAAGCTGAAAGACAAAGTCAGGAGATAAAGTGAGAAATAAAAAGATTAAATAACCTGAATTCAGGAAAAAATTATGAGAGATTTAGATAGTTCGATTTAATTTTTAGTAATTTCTTTAGAAACTTTTTATTTTTATAGCCTTAGGAACTGTTTCAAATTTAAGTTTAAATCCATTATGTCCTTCAAAGTCTTTAGAACCATAATGTCTTATATTTGCTGTATGTTTTCCCATTAAAGGAGTATAACCAATTGTCAAAATATGGGCAAAGAAAGTAAGGCTAAGGCGCTTCTTTTTTTAATGACACTTGAACTTGGGTTTGATGATAATATTAGGGTAGAAGATGCCAATTATTAATCTTAGACATTTATTTACAAACGTTTGTAGTTTCTTAGTTTCGGTCTTGCTAATCTCACATGTATCATTGCCATAAAAGAGAATCGGATTTTATTTGATTTGAAAATACGGAGTTTAGTAAAAACGGATATCTCCTTTTCCCACTTTGAAAAATTTATAAGAAGCTGCTCTAGCATTTTGTATACAGATTTTTAGTTCCTCTTTACAGCTACCTTTATGTCAATGGTTACACCCAAATATTTATAGTTCACCACCTTGACCACATTCCCCCCACCACCAAACTATTCAAAAGGGCACCTGACACGGGCATTATCTCTGTTTTATCAAATATCCAAGTCAACCTTCAAAAGGGATTCAGTATATAGGTCATATTTTGAGTTTCTTCCAAACTTTTAGTAATCAATATTATGTCAACAGACCTACGCAGCGGGAGGGGGTCATGGTGACAAATCCCCCCTCCCAAAGCCAAAAAATGCAGATGCCGGATATATTTTTGAAAAATATTATTGTTTATACTAATTTATATTTGTTAATATTTATTCGTATCTCATGTTAAATATATATTTAATTACATTTATCTACTAAGTTATTTTATCAATTATTTCTATTTCATGTTTTCCGGCGTAATATTTACTTATTATTTTCAAATTTTTAGTAGCGTAATATTTATCTACTATTAACAAATTTCTAGTCAATTAATAATTATTTCTGAAACTTCTTGTCCAACAGGGAATAAGAAATTGCAACCTTGTCCAACGAGATAGAGTCTCCGCCATCAAGCAGTAACAGCTTTTAAGGAGTTAGAAGAGCCAATATTTGCTATTACTGAAATATAACAATGGTCTGAAAGAAATATTTCCTCAGAAGCAAGAAAATTATTGGATTCAATGCTTATTCCAAATTTTATTTCTCATTAGAATGTATTATTTAATTATATAACTATTTTAAATAATATTTTTCAAAACATGACATTGACTTGATTAAGAAGATGAGAATAGCGGAGAGCATTTTATCAGAACTCAAGGAAATTAGGGCTAATGTTGATGAAGAATTTCATATTTTATATATAATTGTTGAGTCAAAAGCAGAGCTATACGTGTTTAATATTTGTCCCCCTCGACTTGTAGCAAGACAAGCTCATCGTTAAAACTTTAATATAGGATCAGTAGAATAGTATATTATAAATACAGATACATTTATAACCCAAATAAATTAATTTTTTATTCATCATGCAGCACTTATTAATCTGCAAATATTACTTCCACAAAAGCCTTCTCAACCTTTTTCAGATGGTGAAAAAAAAAATATTTGTTAGATTTTTATTATGAATATCTTAAAGTATCTTATGATGTCTTACTAACTGAATAACTATGTTTATAAGATTAACTATAGTTGATATAGTCCCAAAAAATGCTATGGATGCTCTGCATTATTTCAAAAACATTTTAAACTGAATAACTATGTTTATAAGATTAACTATAGTTGATATAGTCCCAAAAAATGCTATGGATGCTCTGCATTATTTCAAAAACATTTTAGATTAAATTCCCAATGTATTAAAAGGGTTTATAAACTCTTCCCATTAGTAAACTAATGAGAGAACATTCTCTTTTTTAAGAAGAATAACATAGGCCTGCAGAAGTACCATTTGCAGGGCACGGCCCATATTTTTTTAAAGATTATTTTCAGACCCGGCCCTGCTTTTTTTTAAAAATTTTTTAGGCCGGACGCGGCTTTTTTAAAAAAATTTTCAGACCCGACCTGGCTTTTTTTAAAATAAATTATATTTTTTTTGATTTTTATAGCTAATATAATAACGATTTCAAATATAGGCTATTTAAAAAAATACAGCCCAGATTGGGTTTTTTTAAAAAATAATTCAGGCCCGGCTTGGGTTTTTTTAAAAAAATTTCGGGCCCGGCCCTGGTATATTTAAAAAAATTAAAATACTGTCCGGCCCGAGGGCCGGGCCTGCAGGTCTCAGAAAAACATACCAAGAAGTACAACATCTGAAAGTAGATTGAAAGGTTTGGATCTTTTGAATATTCATAGGCATTTGACGACAGGCAAGGATGAGATAATTGAAAAATTAGCTCAATCACAACGAAGATTGAATTTTACATTGTTAATATATAACATACAAAATGCAATTATTCTTAAGAAACTTTTTGTGTAAAGGCTCAAAAAATTCAAATTTCTATTTTGGGTCATTTAAGTGATTCTTTACATATAATTTTTTTATAATTCACATTAAAAATTGTGTATTAGAAATAGTTATTAGTCTTAATAAATTATGCTTGATATTTCTAAGAAACAATAATATTTCTTAAAAATATTTATTATCCCTCCCACCCCCCAGACCAAATTCTTGCTTACACGCCTGATATTAACCATTGAATGAAGATTGGTAAATGAATTGGTAAGTGGGAGATGCAAAAGTATTAGCTATGGATAATAATATTGGTTAATTCTGAAATGAATCTTAAATACATTGTTCATCTTATCAAACCTTATTGTATAAATAAAATCTATAAATTAAGTCTCCATGCCAATTATTTAGATGTTCAGGATCCAAATTAAAGGCTTCATCTTTCAGTAGTAAACCATTTTTTACATTACACATATCATTGAATATGATAATTGATAAAGAATAATAGTGCCATCATTAGCAACTTCAGAGCAAAATTAAGCAAAATGACGAAGGCTTATATTTTATAATATGTCCAACCTCTAGAATACCCACTACAAATAAAGAGTATCAAACCCGTAATAAATAATATAGAGCCACATATATTTCCTAACTACATATTATCTTGAAAGATATTTCGTATAGAAAAAATGACCACTTTGATATATCTATCAATTAATCCAAAAATCAAATTTATAATTTTGTCATAAAAATCTCAAAAGTTAATGATAGGATATATTTTTTAGAATTATGGGAATATTTAACAATTTTTCCTTTCAAATATCTTAATCGCCAAGTTAAATGAGACCTCGCTTATTGAGTAAATAAAATCGCACATAAAAAATTTAGATTATATAACACACAAATGTAAAATGTTCTCTTATCAAGTTCAACTTTTGTAATAAGATATTTATTAAGGACATCTCTATCACACCAAAACTCTATCGAAGCACGATGGTGCCCGATTACGGTAGACGTTTTATTAAAAGATTAATCGCAAATATCAAATTGATATTGATTTTGTCAACATTTTAAACTCTTACTAATTAGGTTTCAGTATCGGCTCATATTATTGAAATATAAATAAAACTCTAACCTGGACTCGGTTTTCTGTAAACATTTTAAAAATGCTTTCAATAGCCTATGTCTACATCGTAATACTTTATTAAATTTCTTATATTAAACATCCCCCTACTCTAAATTTATTGAATTCTCTCATAGTTTTCAACCGCCTGAAGACTTTTATAGATTCTGTCTCAAAGAAGGCATACAACCTATTGTAACTTTTTTTTATTTTACTTCGGAATTCAATATCTCATTTCCCAAATCAAAAGATTTTTTACTCAGACATTAATCTGTGATTTTTAATACGGCTTTGAAATATTTGCAAACTAATTCCCAAGCAAATGACTTCACATTTAATATAAATAAAACTGAATTATGTTTTCAAAACAACTAGCTATCAAATTTTGGAGGCTACAAAATAAAGCACCTGATAATTTAACCCTATATTAACATGGAGCACATCTTATGCCATTTATCTGCACATCAAAACTTATTTTTAATACCATTTCAAAATTTATTTTGAATTGATCAGCTTTTAAAAACAACGAATTCTTATCTAAAATTCATAATTCAAAGTGTTTTTGGAAAATATTCCAAACATTAAATTACACCCATTGGTCACTATATAGTCCTTCTAAATTAGACGATTTATTCTTTTTTCCTCACAATCTATTATATTTATTGTCATTTTTATTCAATTAACAAACATCCCACTAATCCCGACTTCATATGGCCCACCGATAATTTATTACTTCAGCAAGCAACAAATATGAAGCTAATATACCCTATAAAACTCACTAGTAATCATCAATCAAATAAATTTTCACTTTATATATTAGTCAATCCACTTTTAGATAAAATTCAACTTCTTAAAGCAACTGCAGACTAGTGATCATGAATGGCTGTAATAACTCACTTGTTGTATGATAATTAGTAGTGCTATAACATTTTTAAAAAAATCGAATGCGTTTATTGACAAAAATCGAATGCGTTCACAAACTTTCACCTTCAAAAAATGGAACGCATTTCGTTCATGAACGCTTTTACGTTTGTTCAAAATTTTATGAATTTGACTTTTTAAAAAAATTATTTCATATTTAATTTAATATAAAATAATATCATAGATATTTTAACTCAATATTAGCCATGTTTAAAAATTAATAGTTTTAATAAAAAAAAATTTTGTATTGATTTTTAATTTTTTAAAAGTTATATATCATATAAAATCTACTTATTAATATGATATACAAATTTTTATATTTTAAGTTGAAGTAAACTATTAAAATATAAAACACTTGATATAAATTTAAAATAATCACACTAAAATAAATAAATTCTAAAAGATAAAATATTTTATATCTATACATAATATATAATATTTATTGAATTTTACTCTTTATATATCTATTCTTAATAATAATTTAATAAGCCTATGAAATACAATAATTTAAAATAAATTATTAACAGGATACTTATAGATATATTATATAAAATATATATTACATCAAATATATCTTTAAATTAAAACTTGAGATTTTGAAACCGATATTATTCTTATCTGACATATTTTACATTTGGGATAGAATTAATTTATTGAATATAGAATGTTACTGTATAGTATATTATAGTCAGAATCAGATGATGAAATAACAACATTCATGTTTACGTTAATCTTAAAATAATAAAATATACTTAATAAACTATACTATATGACAGGAATACTGGCTGGTTAAAAAATTCTAATGTGATAAAAAAGACAGCAGATTGAATAATAACCTTTATTTCTTAAAAAATTGGATTAATGTTAAATTAATATTTATTTTCAAAGAAATAAAAATAAGAAGGTTTTCCAAGATTGAACGAACGTAAAAGAATGAGTTCATGTTCAAACAAAAATAAGAGAATTGTTCATAGTTTTTTTGAAAAAAAACGAATTTCATTCACGAACGCGTTCAATATGAACGCTTTCGTTTACAAGTAATACTCATCAGACAGAAAATAGTTGCCATTGGCTTATATCTATATCTAGGTTGTGATATAGAACAAATCACCAGTTGATTCAATTCAAAGCATATCAGATATTGACTGGCACGGAAAAAACTTTGGGGTAAGTAACTTCAAAATATATAATATATTATAGTTAAAACTTTGATTTAAATTTTATTTTATGTGAGAATTAGTATTGAACAACACCTTGATCAAACTTGTTAGATCAAGATTTTTAACATATTTTCTTTGACAAAAACGCATGGCCAGTCATCAATTTCTGAACTATTAAAAATTTCTAACTATATATATATAGTTGTTAAAAGGTGAATATAAATTTGATAGCATTTGTAAGTTAATAATATTAAATTTATATAATCAATTTAAGTAATTACTTTTCATGCAAGTGACATTATTATCAGGATAATAATTATCTACACATGAGCATTTATTATGAAAGCATTTTGTATTAATTAATTTTGTCTGACATTCTAAATCATATGTACAATTTTCATAGAGTGATTTACCTATATTTATAAACAAATATTACATAATTTGGATAGAAGTTACAATTATGGTTATAAATGAGATTGCTATTGGTATATATGATTATTCAGAATCTGTAAACTTTTTTATCGGGATGGGGTTAGCATAATTAATTATCTTTGTCCAATATTCAAAAAAAACAAGAGAGCAACACTGGACAATCTCATAAATAATAATATAAATATTTCTTAGATAAATTAACATGAGTATATTTGTTTCCGAATAATACATAAATAAATTCTTATTGCAAATATTTATGATTATCATGCATTTATGCTAAATCGATGTAGATAATTTGAAAATTAATTATACGTCACAACATTAGACATCTGATTCTAATGGACTAAATAATGTAAAATCATTGCTTAACTAGTAATTTCGGTAATGCACATATTGCCGAAATAAGCAGGTAATTTTCTTATTGCCGGGGTAAATCTAGCATATTGTTTTTTTATAATATTATTTTATTAATAAATTTTTGATTATTATTAATAAATTTTTAATATTCAACTTAAACATTTAAACTAAAGAAATTTTTTTTAAAAAAGCATATTTAAAATATAAAAATATTATGATTAATAAAAATTACCTTCGTTATATAATCTTAACAAATTCTGATGATTTAATATTACCCCGACAGATTTTGATAAATAAATGTAAAATATTTGTTGGATTATATCTTTTCTCTTGGCTCTAGACCTTTATATAAGTTCTTTTTATAATTTAATCTTTCGTATTACTAAAACTATACAAAATTATGACAACTTCTACATATTGCAACATTTCAAAAATATCCATGCTGATTATAATAAGTTGCCAAATTAATAAGGTCAAAATTAATCAATTCTCAAATTGCTTTCGAAAACATTCTATAAAAGTTAAATCATTCTGCAAAACAGTGGCGTAGGCATGGAGGGGTTTTGGGGATTCAAAACCCCCCTACTCCCCCCCCCACCCCCCCCTATGAAAAATGGAAAAAAAATTTATTAATTTTATTTTTTAAAAATTTTTATGTTTTAAATTTATAATAAACAATAATAGATTAACTCATTTGATTATTTTTATATTTATTAAATAAATTTTATATTATTTTGCATTTCATAAAAGTTGTCTAGTTTGTCATATTCCATTTTCAAAAATATATATTTCTCATTGTTATTTAAATTTTGAAATTGGAGCAAATTATGAAAAGATAGACATGATTATATCATATGATGAAAATGCTACAAAAAAAATTCGCTTCAAACTTACAAATGCTTTGAATTTTGTGTTTATAAAAAGGAAGAGAATGAAATCAAATGATTGTGTTGAATTTATACTCGTTGGGTTTGGATTTATGATT
>NW_027051014.1:0-1293 GCF_954871325.1 Gordionus sp. m RMFG-2023 | reverse complement strand
GATCGAATTATATAAAATATTAAAATCAGGCAATGCAGTAATTGCCTGATCTGAATGAGCACATTGCCGGTAAAACAAAGGTAGAGCAAATGCTAGCAACCATAAAATTAAGCCTGAAATAGTTTAGTTTAAATTTTTGCCTTTAGAGCCCTTTCTCCTAATTAAAGCTATTTATTATTTTCGTTTATATATACATATTATCTATATATTTAAAAAAAATATAAATAGAAAATATAATTCATTAATCATAAAATTGTATGATTTCTTCCCCTCTTAATGTGAAGAAGAATTATTGAATTTATCGAATTAAGTTGAATTAATAATCCACCAAATTCATATTCTGCACGAGCATTTCATTTCATTTAAAAAAACAAAATATTACAATGTTTATACTACGTTTTGAACCCTAATGTATAATTTGGTTGTAATAAATAACAATATTTTTTTTAGGTATTATATTGGACAGTTTTTATAAATATTTTCTTTTCTTTTCTTTTCTTTTCTTTTCTTTTCTTTTCTTTTCTTTTCTTTTCTTTTCTTTTCTTTTCTTTTCTTTTCTTTCTTTCTTTTCTTTCTTTCTTTCTTTTTTCTTTCTTTTTCTTTCTTTCTTTCTTTCTTTCTTTCTTTCTTTCTTTCTTTCTTTCTTTCTTTCTTTCTTTCTTTCTTTCTTTCTTTCTTTCTTTCTTTCTTTCTTTCTTTCTTTCTTTCTTTCTTTCTTTCTTTCTTTCTTTCTTTCTTTCTTTCTTTCTTTCTTTCTTTCTTTCTTTCTTTCTTTCTTTCTTTCTTTCTTTCTTTCTTTCTTTCTTTCTTTCTTTCTTTCTTTCTTTCTTTCTATCTTTCTTTCTTTCTTTCTTTCTTTCTTTCTTTCTTTCTTTCTTTCTTTCTTTCTTTCTTTCTTTCTTTCTTTCTTTCTTTCTTTCTTTCTTTCTATCTTTCTTTCTTTCTTTCTTTCTTTCTTTCTTTCTTTCTTTCTTTCTTTCTTTCTTTCTTTCTTTCTTTCTTTCTTTCTTTCTTTCTTTCTTTCTTTCTTTCTTTCTTTCTTTCTTTCTTTCTTTCTTTCTTTCTTTCTTTCTTTCTTTCTTTCTTTCTTTCTTTCTTTCTTTCTTTCTTTCTTTCTTTCTTTCTTTCTTTCTTTCTTTCTTTCTTTCTTTCTTTCTTTCTTTCTTTCTTTCTTTCTTTCTTTCTTTCTTTCTTTCTTTCTTTCTTTCTTTCTTTCTTTCTTTCTTTCTTTCTTTCTTTCTTTCTTTCTTTCTTTCTTTCTTTCTTTCTTTCTTTCTTTCTTTCTTTCTTTCT
>NW_027051013.1:0-22339 GCF_954871325.1 Gordionus sp. m RMFG-2023 | reverse complement strand
CAAGCCTATAAAAAACGTACAAACTCATGCAACTCTAAATTTATCAAACCTACGTGATAGAATCAAGCCTACGAGAATATTTGAGACTTATGCGCTAACCAAGAAGAAACCGAGTACAATCGAAACGGGAAAAACTTCTAGGACAACAAGATCTCGATGACTGCTGAGAAGAAGCTTTGTTCTTTGTAGAAGAGGGGGAATGTTGATTAGTCTTATATTTTAAATTTGAATATTTATTTTTAAAATATATTAACGTTATATCATTTGAATCTCTTATATTATTTAAATTGATTGTTTAATATATTCAATTAACTTTGTTTTTGATATTTTTAGTATAAATAGATTGTGATAGTAAAAAAGAATAATTAAAATAAAATTTAAATTTATATTATTAAAAGCAAAGTTGTTTAATCTTATTTCAATACACCTTATTATTTAGAAGTTAGTTATATTTTTAGTTAGTTCTTTTTTTAGTTCAATGTAAAAAATATAATAAAAATTATTCGTTTTATCAGTAGTTTTATCTTTGTTTAATTTACAAACATAAACTTATTATTAGCACCTTAACAAACAAAATAAAATTATTAATTTTACTTTTTTTTTCGTTATCTATTTTACTACATTCGCTTTAAAAAAAATTATAAGATCATTCACTATCTCTCTATTAAAAGAATTGCATTCCTTTTTTTGAGGATCTTCCCACCTCTATATAATTTAATAAGAAATAATTAAAAAAACTTAGCAGGGGGAATTTACGGTTTACACCCCACTTATTTCCTATTTTTTAAATTAACCCAGAAAATCCTATTCATGGTTTTTTGTAAATTGATTGGTAACATTTAATGGAAATATATGCAAAAATTTTTTTGGTGCAAGATATTACTCTATCTAAGCCTGATGGTGGAGTTCGGCCGATTGCAATAGGGTGTTTTTTAGGAGACTATTAGATAAGATAATCGTTGAGCGCATCTTACCTGATCCTTCAAAAATGTTCCAAACATATCAACTAGGATTTGCTACTAAAGAATGCGAAATAGCCGCCCACCTCCTCCAGACGGCTAAGTCTTTAAGCTGGATTTTAAAAATGCTTTTAAATTCTTTATCCAGAAAAATATTTCAACATTTTTTATGAAAAATTTCCAGTTTATGCAAGATTTATTGAACAATCAAATGGCTGTTTAACTCCTCTCAAATTCGGGGAATATATAATTTCTTCTGACGAGGGTATACAACAAGGAGATTTTCATATTTAGCTTAGGCATACATAATCATATTCATTCTCTAAACACCCTTTTTAACATCAAATTATAATTTTGGTATCTTGATGATGGCACCATCTGCGAACCTTCTAAAATAATTAAACAGCGATAGATTATATGTAGAATTCTCTAATCATAGGTCAATCTAAATAAAGCAAAATCTGAAATTTACTTTTTAAATTCAAATGCCTTCGAAGTTCAGGGATTTAAAATGACGAAAAAAGTGAAATAAACTTCTTGGTTCACCTTTACAGTTTTTCAACTGTATTAGTGGACAAATTTTTCGAATGCTTATTAGGACTTGAAATTTTTTAAAAAGAAATACCTTCACACCAAAGTTTTTTTTTAAAAAAATATTGATTTTTACCAAAGATTTTACATATTTTTAGATTTTCTATCTTTTTCTTAAATAATGAAATTATTAATCGTGTTCATGAATTTTTTAGAAGCATATTAGAAATTATTTTAAATATTAAATTGGGAAGATCTTAATTATGATTTCTCACAATTACCCTCGAAAATGAGTGGTTTGATTTATATCCATTAAATTTTGTATCTCTTTCTTAGCATCGCGTTTGATGAACAAATCCATGATATCTTCTTTTATCAATCTTAAATATAACCTTTAAATTCGGCCTTGACATAGGTATTTTTAGCTCCACCTGAAGCTGTTTTACCCACAATTTTAACGAATCAATCAATTTTCGAACCTTTAATTAAATTTTTTTTAAAATACTCTCATCAAATCCCTCTTTGTAGTATATTTAATTATAAAGAATGGTTGGAAGCATTAATAAGAAGCTAGGTAACATCTTATCAGATGAACAATTAAGAGTTTAGCCATCGAATTTGATGTAACTTAGTTCAACCACATGCATGTATCAAATGTAAAATATTAGTTGATTCCAAAGGGGGACATCGTCTTAATTGTATATATAGTCAAAGCAGACATGCAAACTATGCACAATTAATTCAGTTAACAGCCGTTTATTGCCAGGGATCGAAAACCAAACATCCTGGAACCTCCTAATTTATAATTAGGTGATGGCCTAAGACCGGATCTTCTAGGTAAATACTAATTTGGGACTTCATATTTATCTCTTCATTTCGAAAAAATTTAAATTCTGACCAGATTGATATAGCCGAGCAATTAAATATTCCAAATTAACAAAATATATTTTTATCAATCGTTATTTCTTCCCTTGGATATATTTCAAGCCGAACTTTAAAATTTAAAAAAAATATATTCAGCAAAATAAGAGCCCTTCTTACATCAGAACCTAAAGAATATTATTTTTTAAAACAAAATATACAAATTATTATTTTAAAATACAATTATTCATATTTTTTGGGAACTTGTAATCACAACTCCGTTTTTATAGAATGAGTTTCTATAAAGAAATTTGTGTATATTTAAATATTTTTTATAGTTTTTATTATTATAAATTAATTAATAAATATAATATAAATTTGAATTGAATATGTATATGATGTATATCAGAATAAATAAAAAAAATTTAAAAAATATATTTAAAAAAATTATATATTTATTAAATATATATGTAGGAAATAAGTATTAATTTTTCACTATGACTTAAATTGATCCACAATTATTTAACTATATCTTGTAGTATTGCCATATTCCTATTCTATTTTAATGAAATATCTAAACAACCAATTTGTAGATTTTAATGTATTTATTTAATTAATATAATTTTAATATCACCGCTTATTTATAGGTAAAAAATGGCCATTATTTATTTCTATGGTACATCATCACTAAAATTTTAATTTAACATGTTTACAATATTTTTATCTATTTACTAGAAATAAGCGCGGGCCCTGAAATAATGTGTGACCCATCGTGTCACGGTGAGTCACGGCCTGAGTGTGATTAATTTTTAATAATTAGGCATGACTGCGAGTGACGGGCCATCCCAAAATTTTTTCCAGGCGGATCGGGCGTGAACATAAATTTCTCGTGACTCACGGGAAATTTTAATTTTTAAAATTATTTCTTTATAAATTTGCAATTTATAATTATAATATTTTTTTTAAAAATTTAATTTAGTTAGTCTTTTAAAAAAGAATAATTTTTGAACAAAAAATCTTCCGCAACATCCGATAATCATGCCACTAGTACTGTTTTCTTTTTATATTTAGGTGTTTTATCGCAAGACTTTTTGCTAAATTTTGCTTAAACCTTTTACAGAAGAGTCAGTTATTTTACAAGCTAGGCCAAGAGTTAATAAATTTTAGTGTTGGACAACAAAATATAAAAGATATACTTGTGAATCGTAAAACTCTCATCAATTAGCTCCAAAAATATACGATCAAATTAAAATTAAAAGCATGATAAATAATATCCATAACCACTTATTTTTACATGGATGACTAAAAATCGAAGTTTTTTAATAATTACAGAACATATTATCATTAAGGATTTTGAAATAAAAACATTTATTTTGGCCATAAGAGAAATGAAAACAGGCGACAATATTAAAAGTAAGACAATTCAAATTTAGAAGAATACAGAGAAGTGGAAAATTATTTATGTATTGTTGCGTGACTGATAACGGAGGAAATCTTATAAGTATATTCAAAGTGGACGAAACGCTAGCATGTATATGCAATATACTAAATAATATTATGCATTATATTTTTGACAATTGTTTAACTGAAATAGACTTAAAAATAAATGGTGTAAAAAAATAGTACAATATTTCAAACAATCTACAGCCAATAGCAAGCTAAGCCATTAAACAAAATGTAAAAAAGAGATGCTCTTTATATATCATAATACATTTCTTAAAATCATATTCTGAAATCCAGGTGTACCTGTTTAGTAAGCAAGAATTAAATAGAATAGCCACAATTGATATCAACATAAGCCGCTAGTTAGATATTTTTATCAATATTTAAAGAATGCTCGGATAATCTGATCCCAGATTTTCGTCCCTAAATAAATGAAGTTAAACTATGGAAACAAAAATTAGAAACTTTTGTTAACCTTTTGAACGTGATACAATAATAATTAAAACTTTTAAAAAACAGAACAAGATTTTTTTAGCCACTACATATGGTTGTTTAATTCTATATCCGAATTTCAAAAGTCTTAAGTTTTTAATAGAAAAAATTATAAACACCGGGAATTTTCGGATGGGAATCAAAATATTGCCTTGGTCGAAAATTTTTTAGTGGTAAGCGTGAATGGGCGTTATTTTTTTTTATTATCACCGTGATCGGGCGAGCCGTGAATAAAAAATTAGGCCAGCGCCCACCTCCACTATTAAAAACTCAAAAATTATATAAATAACTAATATAAATGTCACATTTCTATGATAATCTTCAGTGAAATTTTAATTTAACATGTTTACAAATATTTTTGCCTATTTACTTTAAAAAAATATATTTGAAAAATAATGATTATGACAATTGTCATTTTTCTAATGTAAATCTTTACTATAATTTTAATTTAATATATCTATAAAACATATTTTTATCTATTTACTTTAATAAAAAAGTATTTCTATACATCTTCATTGAAATTTTAATTTAACATGTTTACAAAACATTTTTACCTATTTACTTAAAAAAAATTAAAAAAGTTCAAAAATTATTATTATGCTAAATGTCACATTTCTATGGTGCATCTTCACTGAATTTTAATTTAACATGTATACAATATTTTAGCTTATTTACTTTAAAAAATATAGATGAAAAATAACGATTATGACCATTGTCAGTCACTTTTCTATAGTAAATCTTCATTGTAATTTTAATTTAATATGTCTATAAAACATATTTTTACCTATTTATTTTAAAAAAAGTATTTCTATATATCTCCATTGAAATTTTAATTTAACATGTTTACAAAACATATTTTTACATATTTATTTTAAAAAAATTAAAAAAGTTCAAAAATTATTATTATGCCAAATGTCACATTTCTATGGTGCATCTTCACTAAATTTTAATTTAACAACAAAACATATTTCTATCAATTTACTTTAAAAAAATTTAAAAAAGTACAAAAATATCATTGACACTTTTCTATCATTTTTACTGAAATCATATGTTTATAATAACTGAGATGCATTCATAATAATGCATTTGATGGCGTGTTTTTACCTGAAAAATTAACGATCAAAAGATATATAATGTATTTATTTTGAAAAAATATGTTAAAAAAATATTAGCGATCAAAGGATTAATCAGAAAAAGATACATAAAAAATAAATATATAAAAAATCTTTTAAAAAAATATATATTTAAAAAAATTTATTTAAAAAACATTATAAATTTCAAAATACTTGAAAGTATTTGCAAAGTTGTTCAAATCTAATAATAACATATTATATGATATTACAAAGTGATGGTGAATTCTAATTAGTTTATCGATATCTTTTTAAAATATTTACTTGCCCTGATCTAATATTTTTTATTGTATTTATGTGTTAATATATATAAATTTATTTTGATATCTATAAATAAATGGTCGAAACTACAGTTTACACTCCGTTCCTTTTGATAAATATGCCTATAATATATGTGTCATATGAAACATTAAGAAGATCATGGAGCTAATTTGAATATTCAAAGATAAAAAATAGAGCTTTCTAAATCTATTTTGCCATAATTATCGAAATCCACCTATTATATATATTAAATATCATCATAAATTCTATGATCAGGGTTAAAATGAATAAAAACACATTAATAAATTCTTTTACAAAACTGATAACCACATATTGCCGATAATTTAGCATGTAGCTCAAATTTTCAATAAATTTTTTGATCGAAATTCCTAAAAATGTGATTAGCATTATAATAAAATTGCACTATTTATAATTTTTTAAACTATTCTATTGGAAAATTATGGGTGATTTAGGACAATATCGTTCAAAAAAAGATTTCTATAAAGAAGCTAGTATATGGGAGAACTCAATTCATACCAAATCTCTTATATGGTAAAAAGGGTTGTATAAAAATCAACCCCTTTGTCTAGTGTCAGTAAGATGTCTTTCGCTACCATCCTGAAGTGCCTCGTCAGAAAGAGTCTGGTCAGCATTTGAAAAAATTTATTCAAAAACGAGAAAAAGAATAAATATTGAAAGAGTCGAAAAATCAATCAGGCATAATTAAGAGATTACACAAAAACATCATGTTTTATATATCATCAAAGTTCAGATTCCGATTTATCAATATAAAGTGATAATGATGATATTTCAATTACATCCTATGAATATGTTGATACTATTTCATTAGTCTCTCAGGAATTATAAATGTAATTTATAAAACATGCTTCTTGTAATAAATAGCTATACAAAAAAATGAAATGTTTACAGTGCATTTTTGTCTTTATTTGTTAATTATTTTATCTTCCCTTAGTTCCCCAAATTTAATAAAGTTATTCAATAAAAAAATTGAAAATTTAAAGTAGGGATGTACGGATATTTTTTATCAGATCGGATGCGACCGGTATTTCACCTATTTTAAAACGCCTATCGGCTATTATAAAATTTTCCCATCCGATCCGATAAAAAAGCCGTTTTTAACAAAAATAAAATATTATAAAATTTAAAAAAAAGTTATATCTAAAAAACCATTTATTTTTATAAATAAAATCGAAATTCATTTTTATATTTAATTTTTTAATAATAATAATTAATTAATAAACATTCTGCCATATTGTTATTTTTTTTGCGGATGTTTATAAAAGTGTGCGATAATCTTCAGAATCTGTTTAAATTGACAGTTTCGATATATTAATTTTAAATATTTATTTCAAATTTCATAATATATTTGTTTATTACTTATTATATAAATAGATTAATGTTATTACTAATTATATAAATAAGTAATTTATCTCTAAAAATATTTTATATCCAGAATTGCAATTGAATTGATATATATAATATAAATTACATATGTTATGTTATAGTTAAATAATAGATGTTATACTAATAAAAAGTAATATTAAAAATTAAATCCATTAGTATCTTTACAGGATAAAGAATTAAAATGATACGAATCGGTATACGACAATATCAATTTAATATCGGGAATATCGGATTGGCCTCCAAAAAGTGGTATCGGTACACCTCTAGTTTAAAGTGTATTTTATGGTCATTTTTTAATTTTTCGTTATTTCCCCTAATTTTCCCGAGGAAATTTTCCCTGAACCAATTTTCCAAGGAAATTTACATCGCTAGTTATATCAGATAACATACCGTTTATTTGAATATTATATTTCTTATATTACATTTAAATAAAGCCTAACTTACAATAAAGACTTTATTATTAGCAATTCCATTTCTTTGCAATTAAATTCATAACAAGTATTTTATATTTAAAACAATAAAATAAAAAATAAAACATATTTAAAATATATTACTAAATAATTAAATTCCAATAAATTAAATACATATTTTTAAATATATTATAAATAAGTTTATAAATGCAAAAATTTTAAATATATTTTTTAATTAGTAATTTTGTGATTCTAGATAGAAAAAAAATAAAATTCAAAAAATAGTAATCGGATTTAAATGGGCATAAACATTTTTGTCAACCTGAGTGGGTGTGTGCCAAAAACATAAACTCCTCTTCCTTCTCAAGCTAGATAAAGAAGTAATAAAAATATTTAGGCAATTATTACATTATTTCATATTAAGGGAGCTCGAGATTTTTAAAAATGTTATATTTAAAAATATTATCTAAACCTGAAGATTTTGTTCATAGATAGCACAAAGCTATGGACATCTATTAATTAAATCTAAAGGTTCAGACATTATTCTAATGGTTAAAATATTTTATTAGTTTATAAATATCAGCTCCAAGTGGAACTATTTAACAACACTTTAAAATGTTTTTCGATTACCCTAAAAATAAATTTTAACATTTTATATGATTTTTCGAACATTAGGTGAAATTATTTTATGGTTAAATAATAAAAATAAAGTTTTGAACCATATTCAAAAATAATATCAATGTTTATTAATAATAATATCGATGTTTATTAATAATAATTTGCTTTATTTAAGAAAAAATAATACTCCTGAACTTAATAAATAAAGTTGTTATTATTAATTAATTTTTTTAATTTTAAATTTACAGCATTGTTCTTGTAAAAAATCTAAAAAATATCATATTCATTTTATTTAAAGGAGTATCAAAAATCTAATTGTTTTAAATTTCATCATTTTAAATATAAAAGTATCAAAATTTTAATCACAAATAAAAAAGCATCGTCGTTGTTAGTAATACCTTCAGTTAATTTTATTTAATGTTTAACATTCCTATTTTTTAAATTGTTTTCAAATAGAGATTCAAAAATTAATATTAAAAAATAAGGGTAAAATATTTTTAAATATAATATTTTTCATGAAAGAAACATAAACTAAAAACAAAAAATTAAAAACAGAACACGACGTTCAAATTTACCATTGCATGAATTACAACCTCTTAGAAAATTTAAAGGATGGTTTTAAATACATAAAATCATAAACCCTCCTTTTAAAAAAGTCTCATATTCTTACCATTTAAGAACAATGTAATCTACAACTGACATATGTTTTAAGACGTGCATTAGGCTCTTAGCCATAAAAAATCGATTGCAATTTAACATGTAAGTAAAATTAAGCTCTTCTAAAAGGAAGACCATAGATACAAAAATTACAGTTTCAGAATATACCAGATAGTTAATATACAAAAAGGCATAATAAATGAGAGAATCGCTGAATAAATTATAAATACTTAATCAAAATCTTAGATGAATTAATAAAATTTTTTAACAAAAACATATAATTTAAATAAAATTATATATGAAATCATGAATTTATTAAAAAATTATATATAATCCTAATTAATTACTAAGAAGACATTCAGTATAATTCTTCCATTCCCATGCATTACAATCACATATATTATCAATGCAAACACCAGATAAACAGCTTGTATTCGATTGACATGGTTCATTTAATTTAATTTCTAAATTAATGGCATAAAATTTTAATTTATATTATAGAAAATAATATTTAAATAAGAAATAAAATATATAATTAGTTGTTACAGATAATTATTAATAAACATCATTTAGTTTTTATAAATATTTTTTTTAAAAAGGAAAACCATTATAAAAACTAGAAATAATTAAATTTAATAAATCTAACTATCTAAAAAAATTAGCAAACTTTGGTTTGAAACTTTTATATTATTAATGCTAATTAAATATTGTTGACGTATAAATAATCCTGAGAATAAAGTTGTTTTTAAATAAAGTTTATTATATTTTAAATTAGAACTAGATTATTAATGATGAATATTTAAGAATATAATTATTTACAGGTCACATTCTACAAATTTACATGATCTTTATTAAATTTATATAAAAAATGAATAAAATTCATATATTTTTATAAAAATGACCAATTCAATAAGATATCAATGGCTAATTTTAAAATTTGATGTTTTAAATAAATTTGTGTGCTCTCAAACATATATCCAATTTATAAATAATGACTGTTCTCCTGATTCTAAATAGAAAATTGGAATAAAATGAACAAAAATTTAACATTTATATAGGGGTGGTTGACAGGGTTGCTAGGTCAAAATTTTCAAATTGCGGGAGAAATTTGGTATTATGCGGGAGAAATATAAAATTTGCGGTTGAAATATAAAAATTGCTAAAATAAATTTTTTTGCGGGCCCAGGATTTTGAATTGACTTAATTATCCGCCTATTATTTTTTATAATTAGTTTATATAAATAGAAAGTCGATAACTATTTTTCAAACATCTTGATTAATTAAAATTTATTAATTAAAAAAAAAAGATCTTTTTTAAATATAAAAGAATGTAAACAAGATAAAATTTTATAGAAAAAACGATTTTAATTTGACAATTAAAAATATATTTTATGCGAATGTCCCGGAAAACGACTAAATTGGAAATCTACCGTATGTGTGTATAACATTATAGGGATACTTAATTATCACGTATCACATTTAAATACATAATAAGGTACTCTAAAATAAGAAATAATACAGATGCAATTACAGTTGCGGCAATTGTAATCATTTATCTTGTAGTACAATCACAGAGATACTTATTATCACAATGTTGGTAGAATCTTTTCCCCATAATATTTAACGAACTCTAATATAAATGACAACTATATTTGTAAAACAAAAATGAGCAAGGCTATCATCAATGTTTTAAAACCTAAATCCAGGAGGTCAATTCTTGACGATTTGAAAATGGTCATACATATGCAATTCTAACAAATGCATCTAATAAGAGAAATATAATATCTCCCTTGATCTCCCGCTATTTCAACAAAATTAGTTTCAATAAAATTATTAAATTTTTTCCCCTCAAATAGTGAAAAATCCAAAGACATAGCTAACCATATAATGGTAAATATAGCAGATTCGTATCAATAAATTGCATGTCAGTTTTCTGATCTGATAATGCCTCAGTGAATTTGGTAAAAACAGAGTGTATTTACAGAATTGAGTCAGCACAATGTTGGTTGTGATATGTTCCTATTACCCGCCATCGATAGAATTTTAAAATTTTATAAACCTTTAAAAAAAAATTTCTTAAATAAAGATTATAAAAGTTGTCCTAAAATTTTGAAAAATTTTTTCAATAATGAATGGTAGAGGTATATTTAGGAATGATTTCACATATAGGAAATATACTACATGCTGTTAATGTGTAGTTAGAAGAATCTTAATAAAGATTAACAAAATTATGCTTACAATGTGTTCATCTTTACAGTTAATATGGACAATAAATTTTATAGAACCATTGCTAAAACTTAATTATATTTTATTTGAGATTTAAATAATAGAACTAAATGTTTACCGTCGTTATTGAGATATTTATAAAATTCCTGGCATGACATATTATATATTTGTTTAATCATTAGCTCGGCCTCTAATGTTGTTAAAGCAATCCGATTTCTCTCCTTTTTCCAGGTAGTCCTCATCAGTCTAAAAATGCTCTCGGATGAGGCAATAGAATGAGGTAAGGAGAAGACATACTCTCATATTTTTTCCAACTATACGGATTTATCGTTATTAAGAAAAAATTCTACCCATTTATCCTCTGCTTTTAGACCATCTAACTTTAAGTATTTTGGCGAATGATAAAAAATAGAGAGAATTACAATCTCCACAAGACATAAATGTCTTTCGGTATTTTTAATATATTTATTAAATTAAAAAACCATGAATTGATGGTTTCTGTTTCATGGTCATAATATTTATACATTTGTAAATAGAATTATTAAAATAAAATTTTTATTGTAAATATTCTAAAATTGTCTTAATAAAAGTATCTGCTTCATTTAAAAATGTATTAATTAGAGTATTATTTGAACATTTTAATATAATAATTTTAGCAATAGCGCCATAAAATTTATTATCAATTTTTAACTGTAGAGATGAACAGAGCTGTAGCGTTATTTTGTGAATCTTTTTTAGTATTTTGTGCAACTGAATATTAACTGCATGAAGTAGATTTCCTACATGTTAAACGAATCCCAAATATGCTCTGATTTTTTAAATTTTAGGACAGCTTTTAAAATCTTTATTTAAAAAGTATTTTTTTTAAGGGTTTGTAAAATTTTAAAATTCTATCGATGGCAGGTATTAATGACAATCACCTGATAAATATATATCGCAGCAACTCACACCATTCCAAGTCAGACCACTTCACCAACGTTTTACTCATTAACTCTTTTAGTTGATGAACTAAATTCGTTAAAATATTTCATGACAATTATTTCGAATCCACAGATAGTACATTCATTGCCTTCTTCTAAGAATTATGTAATATATGGCATATATAGCCAATTGATATTAATTCATTAGTGCGGCCTAGTGTTGTTATACGGCTCGTTAAGAGCTGACTTTTAAAAAAGGATAACTCAGTGTTTTATCCAGAAATTGTGCAAGCCTGATAATTTTGTTCATAGAAGGAGCAAAGGTCTAGATATATAGTATCGAATTGAGTTGCCGTTTAACAACATTAGTGCTGCCTCAATTCTGTAACTTTGGTTTTTGTCAAAATTTACAGAGGCATTATCAGCGCAGAAAGCTGATATGCAAATCATTGCTAACCCCGAATTAGCTATATTTACCATTATGTGGTAGCTACATTGTTGAATTTTTCACTATCCGAGGAAAAAATTTTAACAGTTTTTTTGAAATTGTATTCTTGTTGAAATAGCGAAGGATCGAGGGAAATGTTTTAATATTTCTCTTATTCGATGCATCTTTTTGGAATTGCATATAGATGCCTTTCAAATCATCTAGAATTGAACTTTAGGATTCAGGTAACACTTGTGATAGTCTTGCCCATTTTTATTCTGCCACAGGTAAGGTTTGCACTTATATTCGTTAAATATCATGAGAAAAAGATTCGACCCACATTGTGATGATATAGCTCTGTGAATGTTGAACTACATGCTAGATGTATACGATTTCCACAAATGTAGTTGAATCTGTATTATTTACTATTTTTGAGAATATTTTTGTATTGCAATCTATGTTGATAAACTTCCCTCCCCTGTACTGACTTATATGAATGAAAGATTTATTCTTGTATAAAAATAAAACAGAATAGAAAGTAATTTACAAACTAAATATGTTTTTCGAATAAATATTTAAAATCTATTTTAAAAAAATAATCAATTAATGTCTCTTAAAATTATTATATATATATTAAAAACGTTAAATACTAAAAAAAAAATTGCGGTAGATTTTTGCGGGAGATTTCCAATTGCGATAGTTTTGCGGGAGAGGGATGCCTGCGTGTAAACTAAAAAATTGCGTGAGTCTCCCGCTGATGGGGGGAGACATGGCAACCCTGGTGGTTAAGGATGAGAAAAAAGAAAAGAATTGAATTGAGGTAAAAAAAAATTGAGTGAAGGGTAGCAGTAATTCTGGCATTTCATTCCTTTGAATCTATTGTGTTTTATGCTAAAAGTTTAAAATTTTGATAAACTTATAGTGGTCTTTAGATATGGCCCTTTTCAAATTTGTGCTGACTCAAGGATTTTTGGTGGTAAGAATGTCTTAATTATTAGAGCGAAAGATTCTTGAGTCAGCCTAAATTCGAAAAGGACCAAATAAAATACTTTAAATTGGTGCAACCGTTTATAGATGCCATCAAGTTATTTTCTAAAGAAATATTTTTATATACCTATTCCTAATGTTAACTATTAAGGGCTTATTATTAGTAGTTAAAGGTTATTTTCGAATTTGAGTGCCTAAGAATTTTCGCACCTAAATAACTAAAGAAGGCATACGGAAATTAAAGAAAAAATTGAACCTATGAATATAATAACTGAACCTAAATATAAGGATGAGTAACAATCCTGGTTGGGACTTATGAATTATTATTACAAGGTTTTTTGAAATTGGCATATAATTTATATGATATGCTAAAGATGGGGAAACATTATATTAGTGGATAAATTGAAAAGTAAGCTTTTGTGAAATTAGAAGAATATAGTGTAATGGGCCTATTAGCAAATTATGATAGAGGTAGGAAGTTGTTTATTTTGGCAGATACTTATGGGTATGAGAGCTGTAAAGTTAATGTTGAAGAAGATGGTCATAAAACCCTATTAAATTCATGTCCAAGTATGATCATGCGCTGAAAAAAATATTTGATTATTGAGAAGGTAGTTAAAAAAATTGAGATAATATTTAGTTGGTAGGATGTTTAAGATTTATACAGATCATAAGTCGCTTGTTAATTTATTTGGGGAAATATTATATATCTAAACATTGGCCTTGTGTTTAAATGGGTATGATTTTAGTAAAAATTATAGAAAGCTGAAAGATCAAATAATTTCTAGCGGTTTATCTTGAATATAATTTTTTTTAATGTGGATATTATTAATTGTGACTAAAATTATAGGTGATTTGGATATAATTAAACGAGCTACATTGGTAGATAAAGAGCTTATTAAAGTTAAAGAGGTAAAAAAACATATATAAATGTTTTAAATTAAAAAGTTTAAAGGAAAATCAAATTATTATTCCGCAAAAACTAAAAAATATAATGATAGATACAATAAAAAGATATATTTAGGAGCCAGGAGTTCCTAAAGACATTAAGGGGTTTAATACTTGTATGAATAATGCACTTACAACCAAAAGTTAAGCAAAATCATTAGGTGCAGCCAGATAAACCCTGGTATCAAATTGAAATTGAAATTATTAATTTATTAAAAATTTACGAGTTAATAATTATTGAAGAGTACTCTCAATAGCTGGAGATTATCAAGGTTAAAAGTATTAATACAATTATCATATGATTTGGTTCAGTATGTTTGGTCAGATTTTTAGGTCGAAAATAACTATACGAAAAGCCCCTTTTTGAATTTTCATGCTTAATTCAATTTGATTATTTGTTTAAATAAATAATTTTTTAAGTTTAATTCTTATACCAAGTAGAGCAAATCAAAAAATTTATAATCAAATTGTCAAATTTATGATCATATCAAATCAAAGCCTCTACCTTTTTATCAGAATATACTTCAATACTTAATTTTACAGAAATTTTAGGCTGAACAATGTCACACTCTAGGTTTAAATTGATGTAGACTCTCAGATCTTAATATAATCAAGGCTACGACAAATCTGCTTCTAGTGGAGAAGAATATAAAAACAGTTAGAAGATGAATTGAATGCATGATTGATTGAAAGTTGAGTATTAAGAATGTGAAAAAATATTTAAAGATTTACTATTTAATATTTTTTTGCTTTATTCAAACTTTAAAAACTACTTTATGTTTTAATTTCAAAAATATTATTATTTAAAAAAAAGGTTACTCGAAACATTGGAAAATGAACAGTTAGTGAAATTTCAGTATTTGAAATTTCTATATAGAATATATCAAATGTACTATTAATTAAATTATTGTCTGCGAAGATGGATGAAGAACGAAATATATAAAAATTTTGATATGTAGAGATATATGCGATTATGAATGTATACTGATGAGTTGGTTAAAGTTATAAGATTATAAAGACAAGATTACTAATGTAATTAATACTATACCAATCAAAATTTTAATTTATATTCTCTAATATTAAATGTCAATATTATTCTTCATATGATAATAATATAACACTGCTCTGACCCCAGTATTAATCATTATTAAAAAAAATTGAGAAAATAACTGTTTTTACACCTTGTAAATTTTGAATGGGATCTAATATAAATATTTCAACCTTAATGTCTATTATCTCACATCCAAAAAAAAACATGAAGGTTATGAATTCAGATTAAATTCTGATAAAGATAATAATAAAATGTGATGAGAATCTGCTTGTAAAGATGATCTAATAAGATTTTTTGAAAATTATGATCATTCTTTTAATATTTTAATTAAATTCCCCTAAAGAAAATATATATTTATTTAAATCAAAATTTTGTAAATAAATTTTTGTTAAAAAAATATATAATATTATTACAAAAGAATTTATCTTATTGTCAAAGGATTTAAAAACAAAAATATTTAATTTATATTAAGGTATTGTATATCATAAACAACATTTAACTTATTTATTAGCATAATTTATTACCAAATTAATCTTGCAAAAATTTTTTTTTAGAGAAATAGAGTTAATTAAGAGAAAATACCTGGTTTATTCATGGCTGATCATGGTTTTGATTCTTAAAAAATTTTTAAATGAAAAATAATACAAAAAATGTAAAAAGCAACAAATAAATGTATAACAAGAAATTCATATTTTATTCCATTCGATACAAATTATATTCTAATATTCGATATTCAATTCAAAATATTTTATGATTAAATATTCCAATATATGATAATTATCCATATTCTATATATTATTCCAATATAAATTATTCATTCCATTATCATTTCAATTATTCTAAAATTATTTTCGAGGTAAATTGATACTGATAATAATTAACAAATAATAATAATTACAAATAATGATTTAACGATGATCAATATAGCTTTAATCAAGCTAATGAACTGTTAGGATATCTAACAATTAAAACAAGCCAACTATGTGATATGACTGCAACACAACAACAATGGCAAAAATCTTAATCGAATAGGACTAAATTAGCGATAACCGTTCAATTAAAATACAGCGAGGAACTTAAAAAACAGAGAGGAGAATCTTAGATATTTGGGAATTACATTTAAAAGTATCTAATTTATATGAAGGTATTGTATAACATAAATTACAATTTGATTCACCATATATTTAACTTATCTATTGTATATCATATTCGATCAATTTATTTTGTTTATTAATATATTAAAAAATTAATTTAATAATATATAAATATGTTACAATTTATTAGATATATAGTTGTTAGATTTTCAATATTAAAATAAATATAATTATTCTACAACTCCTTACTTACCCCTATCTACTATACTTGTAATATATTAATTTTATATAATTATATTATTAATATCTATGGGGTAAAATAAAATAAAAAGTAATTTATATATTATATATATGATTTTTTTTAGTAACGCGTACTTTTTTGAATAGCCAGTATGCGTTCCCTTTTTTTCCTATGTAAGGATTTATGAGAATACTTTGCTTTATTAAACGAGATGTAACAAATAGCTTGTTTCTTATTTGAAATAACGTTTACAGCAAAAAATAAAAGATTTTATTAATCATTCCTTTAAATTTTTATGGTCTAAATTATTGGAGTTAAGTGGGGAGACAATATATTTTCATAACCATGTCTTAAAATGTCTCCCTCACATGAAATGATCAAAAAAAATTTTTTTGATCATTTTAAATAATTATGTGTCATCAGGGCAAATATAGTCAATTTGTTTTGAAAATTAAATCATAAATTTGACAAAAACTTATCATTTTTATAATGGGATTCTAGTCCCTAATCCTTAGCCTTGTTAATCCCCCTCCCTCATCTACAAATGAATATATATTTCTATTACTTGAATTACAATTAACACCACCTGTTGTATTTCTCTTATAAAAGTCTTGCTTACATTTGCATATTTTTGTGTTATTCGTTAGATCTACTTTATCACATTCGGAATGATTTGTTAATGTTTCACATTGGATATTTTTTTCGCAAATATGGTCCAATTTTACTCCTATAAGAAAATATATTATATATCAAAATATTTCTAAAATAATTTTAGAGAGCTTTAACTACTAATTGATCTTATAAATTTCGAATCAGCTTACTAAACTAAGAATCAACTGTATAAACTGATAATCAAATTAAAAATGTGTATCTATTTAAATTTTAAAAGGATGTGACTAAACTGCAGATGAATTCAGTGACATCTCTAGCTTCTACATTTTCAGGGGGCTCAACTAAAAATAATTTAGGTTGACAACGCCTCCAAACCTCCACCTCTTATTTTGCGAATCTTCGGACAAGTTTATTTTTATTATGCTATTTTTTTTCATAATAAAATTTCAAATCCTGCATATTATTTAAATTATCATATTCTTCCATTGATTCTGTATATAACATATTTATATGTTTAAAAAAAAATAAAGTGAAAGCTATACTGTTAACCATAACATATATTTAAATTTATATATTTTTTTTATTAAAAAGGATTTATAAAAATGAATTTAAAACAAAGGTCATAATACATTAAAATAATTATGGATTATAAAAATATAACTGTTGAATTATATATCAATTCAACAAAGTTAACTCGCCCTCCTCAGAATTTTTTAAATTTTAAATTGGTAACATATACTAAAACTAAAAAGAATGATATTTTAATTCTGTACAACTTATTCGCTAAGAATATAGGTTTTTAAAAAGTGGTAAAATGGTACATTTTGGAAAAAATCCACTTCATCAATTTTTATCTCAATAATAAATTAAGATAGAGCAATAATTAAATTATATAGCTTTATAGATCTTTAATAAGACATATAAATAAATGATAGAAACCCGATTGTTACCAAAAATCCGAAATATAAATCAGAGAAATGGCCGTAGAAAAAAACATTTTTTCAAATTTTTACTTCTGTAGATGTATAGCAGACTGTTTTAATAAGAATCGGCTGAAACTCTTAATATGATGATCAAAATTTAACCTAAATAACATCATATTTAAATTTAATGGATACTAAGGTAGTAATTTTTATTTGGAAATTATGTCTAAATAAAAGGCCCTTACGAGAGAATAATGAACCACTATTATCACTGGTTAAATTTTCTATAAAAATTACGTGATAAAATAATTCTAAAAATATTTATAACTTAATTTGGCAAAAAAATTTCTATAATTTTGGATAATAGAAATATTTATTTGAATATTAACTTATTCTTTAATTTTATATATTTAATATAAGATATTCATCAATGCTCATAAAATAATTTATTCTTCTCAAGGCCGTAGTAAGGAATTTTTATTAACTTCTGCATAATACATTAGCTATTTTTCATTTCATGATTAAAGGATACATTAAGTCGCCTAAAAAATTATAAAACTCATTGGACAAATTAAAAAAATTAGAAATGATAACAATATTACTATACCATTTTGAACCACAAGATGTAACATGTGGTTGTAGCAATGTATAAAAGGAACTTTTTTATTAATTTCTTTTAAAGTAGGGTTTGCGCTCCTTCATTTTGACCAGAAATAACGTATGTCCCATCATTTGTTTGGCTTAAATTTTCTTCGACTTCTTCAGAAAAAATATAACGAATAATTATGCTCAGGTTTTCACAACCTTATGCATCTTTTGTCTCATCAGCCTTAGGACAAATAAAAGTCATATTTTTGTTATATTTATCTGAAATATATTCAAGCCTCATATCTGCCATGATAGATATTATTTGGTTTTGAACCTGGGGTGATATATATGGAATTTTTGGGTATAAATTTCATAATTATATTTTATTCAGGATCATTTTGGATGTTGTATGAAAACATTGCTATCCCGAAGATTTAATAATGTTTTCATAGGTTGCAGCATCCGTAATTTTTATTGAACCAATCCCACAAAAAAATAGGTTCTGTATGCTTAGAAATAGCATCAATTAAAAATTTTTTAAGATAGTAAAGATTTTATTATCACTTTTATTTTTAAAAAACTTCAATGCTCAGTTATAAAATAAAATAAAACAATAATGAAAATACTATTTAAAAGAATAATAAATTGACATACTACATCTATATTCTTTATAAAAATTTATAAATAAAAGAAGAGAAATTAAATAATTTAAAATAATATATTTAGGTATGGTTGGCGGGGCTTAATGACACATGTATAGATATGCAGTTAGATCGACAAATTTCAATTGATATTCTTTGTCGAAGACAAAAGCCTACTTTTAAATCACCTGTAATTAAACGTAACCTTATTACTGTTAATTTTGGCTTACCAAAATTGTTGTTATCTCAATATTTTCTTCATAATTCTAAAATATTCACCGCTGTTTTAAATAACTGGTTATATAATAATATTAATAATATTGTGATTCCATAATTAATAAAATAATTATCATAAATTAAGTCCAATTTAAACGTGATTAAGAGCCTATATAATATCATACACAAACACACATAATGATAAAATATGAATGAATGGGGATTTATTATTAAATAACAGGATAGAAAAAAATTTAAAAACTAGACATATTTTTTGAACAAATATTTAAAATTTATTTTAAAAATATAAAAATAATATATTATAAATTAATTTTTTTAATTTGGGGGGCAGTAAAAATTTATGGGGGGCAAAATTTTTTTCTGGGGGCCAGGTTTGGGAGCTAAAAAATTTTTTAGGGAGCCTCCCCACCCCGAATCCCATAGATGGCACTGATTCTTCTTATATTATTTCTTGCATATATATGAATCCGTAGTCAATATATGCTAGGTCGGTTTGATAACCGTTTAGTAACCCAAGTAGGGTTGCATATAAATGCTAGTCTACCTTTATCCTAAAATCATTTTCATGATTGTAGAGTTAATATATTTTTTAATTTTTAAGAAAAATAAGAACTTTGTGCAAAATCTTCTATTATGAAAAAAATATAATGCCCTGGGTGGTGCTTTAAAAAAAATCTGATATAAATAATAAAATTTACTAATTAAGCTCTTAGCGATAATATATTATAAAAAGTGAATAGTTTCCTGATTATCGTAATTGAATACTTGTGCATGGACTTGCTGCAAATGCATAATTTTCTAAAAGGTCGAAGAAGTCAGCATGATTTTGGTATTTTTTGATTTTTTATAAAGCTCAAAATATACTCTCTAATAATAGAGGCGAATAAAGGATAAACAGATAAAATCTTATGCTTTAAATTATTCCTTTTCCCAGGTAATGGTAAATACGATCAATGTTTCATTATCTTAGACATAGAAAATGCTGCTAAATAAAAAACCCTTTATATTATAGAATTATAAATGATGTATCTAACCAACACAACTAAGAATATAAAAGCAGTGTCTGACATAACTATTTATTAATATCTGAAATTTGGTAATTTGATGGAGGAGATAAATTAAGATATTTAACTTAGCAATCTAAACCAAGTCTTATTTATTCTGGTAATCCAAACCTAATCTTGATAATAGATAGTGATTTGGATGAAATGGATTAGCATTTAAAGATTAATATTTAAAATCTTTATTAATTAGGCTACTATTAAATTATTCCAGTTATTAAAATAAATAATAGCAATATATTTTAAATCTGATAGTTTGTATGAACTTCAATGCTCCATATATAGATATGGTAAAAAAAAATTTAGTTAGCAAAAGGGTGATGGATGTAGTTTGTTAAACGGCTCGTTTTGAGCCGATTTTAAAAAACGGCTAACTCAATACTTCCTTCAAATATTATCCAAGCCTGAAGATTTTTTTCATAGAAGGAACCTAGATATATATTATAGAAATCTTGAGGCTTAGGAATTATTTTTCTGGCTAAAATATTGAGTTAGCAAAAATCGGCTAGCTAGCCGTTTAACATTACTAGATGAATGAACTTCTTTTGTTATTGGTAGTTATTTGGAGCTAATAAATTAAATATTTAGTAATTTTGCCAATATTTTCTAAATTTGAATTTCGTACGCTGTTAATGTTGGGATAAGTTTTCAAGTTTATTTATTATAGATATTTATTATATTTTTTATAATATTTTACATTTATTTTTTATCCTGAATTACATTTTTTCTTCTCCTTATATACCAAAAAAAATAACTAATTGTGTGAAATTACAAATTGACATTAAAAAAAATGTATCGTTAAAATGATATAAAAAAAATGTTAATATAAAATATACAAATTGATATATATAAAAATAAATCAATTGCCAAAATAAATAATAAGATAACATCGATCAGCATATTCAACCACCCTCCAAAGAAATTCCAGCTTATGATTTCCTTGGATAAGTTAAGTGGTAATGTTATTGACATTCATTATGTAATCTTGCAGATGTAAGTCTTACCGGTCGAGCAGTCTTTATTGCTGTTTTCATTGATTCCTTCATGCCTCTTTCTCTTATGTAGATAGACCCTGTAAGATATCCATCATCTTGCCTATCAAATGTAGATGGTGTTAATGAGCCTTGTCCTTAATCGTGGCTTCAGGAACATCATTCGAAAATCTCTTTTTAATCTGATCCAAATGTCTTCTGATTTTAGCATACCCCGTGTCTATTCTGTATAACAAATTACCTTCTTTGTCAGTGATCATGCCCTTGTGCCATTTGTTGTCTCTAAACGTTTTGTACCATACTTCGTCACCAATCTCTAAAGCTCTTGCAGGTGATATTATTTTCTCTAATGAGTTTTCAGTAATTTTTATTTCAGCAAATCCCAGGTAGTTCTTGATGTATGCAGGAATAATCTCTTACTAGGTGCAATACCTGTTGTAGCATTAGGTGTGTTCCGATAGTAAAACAAAAACTTTTCTAGTGCGAACTTCTCATCTACCTTTTTATTTTCCTGACTTCTTTTCATGTGTATTTTGAAGGTTTTAATCATTCTCTCCACCAGCCCATTGGATTGTTGATTATATACTGACGTTCGAGTATGATC
>NW_027051012.1:0-22200 GCF_954871325.1 Gordionus sp. m RMFG-2023 | reverse complement strand
AATCAATCGCGTAGGTTTGATAAAATCGTTGAACGTTATCGTTAGCTTGATATCCTTATCGTATGTTGTTCATTTCTCAAAATTGTTATTATCATGTTTCATAATTAATCCAGTCGAATATTAGAATTTGGAATAAGTCGGAATATGTAATTTGGAATAGTTGATCAAATCAAATATATGAATAATATGCACGAATAAAATTTTGAATTTCGGAATAATAAAATATGTAATAAGGAATGATAATTTATGGAATAAGGAATAAAATTTTAATCCAGAATAAGGAATGATAAATCATAATGATTATTATATTATTTTTTAGGTGTTAAGTTAATCATAGCGTTTTATACTTTTAGCGTTTTATATTTTTTGCGTTTTACATTTTTTATAAGCGTTTAATTTTTAAATTTTGAGCACGTAATCTTTTAAGTAATCAGGTTTATTTTTAATTCTTATTGGTCTAGTAATTGGTATCTTTGGTATCTTAATCTCATTCTTCGTGTCCACACTTCCTCCCTTAGAGGAATTTTTAGGGTCAATTTCATAATATTTTAAACTGTTGTAACATTCTCTTTTCCTTAACTGATCAAGATGCCTACTTACTATCCCTTTATCAGTATAAACTTGAAACATGGTGTTACTCTCTTTAAGCTTGATGCTGCCTTTGCACCACGTATCATCACCCTGTTTCTTATACCAAACATAGTCTCCTCTATTAAAAGTTCGATTTCGTGGTAACGACATGAAGACTTCACCAACTTTATCCTCCAAAGGTTTTAATAAATCCCACTTTATTCTAATGTCGCGGTTAAACATTCTCTTGGACGATGTAACTCCCGTAGTGTCATTTGGCGTGTTTCTATAGTTGAACAAAAATCTGTCCAGCGCAGTTTCTAAGTCAATCTTTATGTTTCTTTTCATATGAGCTTTAAATGTTCTCACCATACGTTCAGCTTGTCCATTAGATTGCTGATGGTAGGCCGACGTTAGTACATGTTTTATACCATAATTGCTGCAAAATTTTTCAAAATCTTTGCTCGTGAAATTGGTATCATTATCTGTAACAATGGTTTCAGGTATACCAAATAGTGAAATAGTTTTATAAATTTCTTTAACGTGAATTCAGTCGTAATACTCTTTACCGGAACTATAACCGGAAATTTACTGTAAGCATCAACGATTATCAACCAATTTTTTGTAAAAAACGGACCCGCATAATCTATGTGTATCCTTTCAAATGGTTTAGTTGCTGCTACCCATGGATTTTGTATTTTCTTTGGATTGTCATGATAAATATTACAATCATCGCAACTTTTGACTTCCATATCAATGTCGTTGACCATACCAGACCACCACATACGATCTTTGGCTAAGGATTTAATTTTACCTGCTCCAAAATGACCTTCGTGTAACGCCTTCAGTATGTTCTTTCTCAGACTTGATGGAATTATTATTTTGTCGCTTTTGTACAGACAATCTTTAATGATACTTAGTTCGTATTCAATATTTTCATAAATTTTATTTTGGATAGGCACATTATTTCTTATGTCACTCATAACTTGGGATAATTCAAAATCTTTGGACGTTTCATCACGTATTCGGTCAAAACTAAGAGGTATATCGCCAAAGTCATTTATAATCGCAATATCATCAATAACGTCATCATCAATTACTTGTGTAGTCTTGAGAGGCAATCAGGAACAACATTGTATTTACCAGCTTTATATCTGATGTTAAAGTCGTAACCCCCCAAAATTATACTCCACTTCTGTAACCTTAATGACATGGTGCTATTATCTTTGAGCCCTTTGGTGAAAATATGGATTAGCGGCTTGTGATCCGTTACAATAGTGAACTTAGTCCCTATCAAGTATTCTTGAAATCTCTTGATAGCAAACATAATGGCCAGAGCTTCACGCTCAATATTGGTATAGTTTGTTTCGGATTTTGCTAAAGTTCTTGATGCAAAAGCTATCGGTTTTTCTTTGCCATCTTTTTCAGTGTGAAACAAAGCAGCTCCTAAACCTCTTTTAGATGCATCAGTCGCAATTCCTATAGGTAGTTCAGGATTAAAGTACGTCAAAGCTGGAGGAAGACTAATCAATGTCTTTAGATCATCAAAACTTTTGGAGTGTTCCAAATTCCACTCCCATTTTTCTTTATTAACAATCTTGTATAAAGGATCAGCTATTTCAGCGAAGTTGTTCAAAAATTTTCTATAATACCCGGCCATACCTAGAAACGTTGACAATTCCGCGGCTGATTTTGGTTCCGGCATTTTAACGATCGCCTCGATCTTGTCATGGTTGGCGTGGATCCCCTTGGCGTCGATGTCGTCTCCTAAGAACCTTAAACTTTTTTTGAAAAATAAGCTTTTTGTAAAATTAGTCACTAAACCATGAGATAGTATTCTTTCAAAAACCTTCTTAATGTTGTTGAAATGAACTTCGTCACTACTTCCCGTAATTAGTAGATCATCAATATAAAATATGACATCTTTCATGTCACCGAAAATTTGATCCATAATTTGTTGAAAAATCGCAGATGAAGTCTTTAACCCAAAAGGAAGTCTGGTAAACCGGTAGTACCCCCTGTGTGTAGATATAGTTAATATGTCTCTGCAGGTTTCGTCGATGGGAATTTGTAGGAACGCATCCTTGAAATCTATCTTGGTGAACTTCTTCCCTTCCTTGAGCTTAGCGATAAGATCGTTTATTCTTGGAAGTGGGTATCTGAAGTCCTCAAGGGCTGGGTTGACAGTGTCTTTGAAGTCGGCGCAAACCCTAACGCTCCCATTATCCTTGTAGACAGCGGTTATCGGACTTGCCCATCGGACATCTGTTACCGGCTCAATGACTCCATCACCTATCCATCTCGTAAGTTCTCTAGTAACAGCGTCTATCTTTGAATAAGGTAACCGTCTAGGTGGTATGATTTTCGGTTTGGCGTCATTACGTAGATATATCTTGACATTACCTTTGTTGATCGGTTTTTTAGTCAGTTTAGATTCGCAATCTTTTATTAATTTCTTTATTTTATCTTCATAGTTGGTATCAATGTTTGCTATAAATTTGTTCAAAATATTACTAAAGGCATTAATCCACATACGTCCCAATAACGCATTTATTAGATTTAACGACCATGGCTTGCAAGTGTTTGGTGATACCTTCGTAGGTTACTTTAACTTGAGTGACGCCAATAATTTTGATTAAGTTTCCATCATAAGCTGTGAGTTGTAGAGTGGACTTTTTAAGATCTTTAATACCTATTTGTTTAGCCATATCATGAGGTATAATTGTAAACTTGGATCCCGTAGGGGGAGATTTATTTTTTAAATATTTTTGAAAAATTTTAAATATAAATATAAATAAAGCTTTTTACTGTAACAAAAAGATAAAATTATCAACACCTTTTTTTAATGGATAGGGTTTAGGATAAGAAAAATAAAATATATTTTATTATTGAATATTTTTATTTATTTCTTGTATATTTGGTATTGGCATTAATTTTGCATTTAATATATATATAATTTTGTTATGTTGACAATTTATATCAAGGTAAGTTATAATAATTGTAAAAAAAATATAATATTAGTAAATCACAATTATATAAAGTTATTTCTTGCTTGTAGAGGCAGATTCATTAGGCTTAAATGCAATGATAACATTGCCAGGGCCTTATAATCCGCCGGAATCACATCAACCCTCGAACCTACTGGCCTTTACAATTTCAATGGTAAGCGGGGGAATCCTAACTTGGGATTTCTCATGCATCGATATTCTTGCCCCTTATAATATAAATAGAGATGCCATACTAGATGCCGAGGCGAATAAACCCTAAATATTCGCCATCTCCCAGCTAATTATATATTCCTACCATTAATCGCCACTTATAACGTCGTTCGGCTCTCATGCCCTAGACTTCTTTAAAGACCTAGATAAACGAATCTCTGCTAGGACGGAGGATCCCAACGAGGGATTCTACCTACGCCACGATTAGCCATCAACATAGTAAAATACAATTATCTCAGCTTTATTTTTTCAATATCCGAAACCTGGTAATTGAACATCCTATGTATAGTATAATTTGGCCATTTTGTGGCATTATAATGTTAGCGATAAAAGGGAACTTTAATTTTATTTTATATTCATAAAATAAAACAAAACTGTATAAAGTGATTTTGACAAATGAATTTAATAATTAAAAATAAGAAAATTAAGATGCAAAGGGAAGATTCAATTTAGACTTAAAATAGAAGAAATATGATTGTAATATAAAACTAAGGCTGATAAAAAATTACAATTATAAAGGTAATTTTTGGACATTTAAAAATGTACTACAGAACAATACACTAAAATTGCAATTTTATTTACATAAAATTTTATTTAATTATTTAAATATATTATACAATCTAATTCTATTTAAAAAAAATAAAGAAGATATTATTTGAATATTTAATAATATTTTAAGTTATTAAGCATAATAAATATAATTGCTTATATTTATTATTATATTAGAAAAAAAATTTGGCATACCTTGCAACAACGATACAGAATGTATTACGAATATTTGTAATGTTACCTGTGGTTGTCAAATAAATTATATTGAACAAGATGGAACATGTATCCCAGGTATAAAAAATACTTAACCCTAATTTTAAAATAATGAACTGTTTAAGATTTTTTCTTCATGTATTATTGTAGTCAGCCTTCCTTTCATTTTGAGGAGAATATTTTTATACATATAAAACCATGAAATAATTAATTTGAAATTGATTTGCCTAATGATTCAAAGTATTTCCATCGTATTTAAAAAGTTTATTAGTAGTAAAAATTTAAAATTAGGCTAAATTTATCTTAAATTTAGAATTATTTAAGGTATTTATACAAATGAAAAAAATTAATCAATATTATTTACTCCCTTTTATTTATATATAATATCTTTGAAAATTTCCTAAGCATTAAGCATTGTCATAGGTTTCCATAATGTAAGTCAATACAATTTGTTTTTCTGGTGGCACCATTATTTGTTAAACATTTTTAAATTAGAGAGGAGCTGAAAAATTATTTAGTTATCTTAAAATTTATTACAAAGAATATAACATTTAATAGGATTTTTTGTCTTTGTATGATCTTGGTATTCTCAATAGGAAATAAGCAGAGCCATAAATTTATCCAAATATTTCTGCAAAGATATTTTAAATGAATTTCTAGCCGGGATATTTGCAAGGGTCTATAAACATTTTAATGTATCGGAAATCAACATCAATCCAATAAAATTATAGCTAAATCTAATCAACATATCTTATCGATCAAGTTAGCCGTAACTTATAATATTACATTTCGCCAATTGCACTCTTCGTAACTTTAGCATTGAACCATCGCTTTTCCTTAAAACTTTGGGTAAGATTCAATTGCATATTCATTCACTGTTTTATGCCTTTAGTTTTATTATTTTTTTTAAAATATTTATTTATACTTATATAATAGATTTTAATAATTTTTTCTTTATTTAATTTTCATAGTAAAAATTTACATATTGCTAATTAAACTTTATTAAAATATAAAAAAATTATTTGTATAAAAGATAAATAAGTCAATAAAATAGCGTGATTAGATATCGGGTGATAAAATGTTGCGTGATAAATTATCGCATGATAAGGTGTATAGCTATCAAATGACAAAGTGATAAAGTGTCGTAGTGATAAAGTGCCATAATAAAGTGTAGCTAAACAATTTTCAATATTTTATAATACCTTAATTATTAGGGGATGTGATATATAATTTTGCTTTAAAAAAATCAATTAAAAATTGATTTCTTAATTCTTAAAATAAAATTTTAATTAAAGCTCTAGCTATAATAGTTTGAGTTGTTTTTCTTGTCAGTCAAAACATGATATATGTTAACTGCCCATATACCATGTGTTAACGATCAAATATTATTATATCTTTATTTTTTAACTATTAAACAACTTAATTATACACTAATTTAATTAATATAAACAATTTATCATTAGACATATATTTTTATATAAAGTTTTATAAATTATAAAACCATAATAGCTGTTTGTGAAACATTTTAAGTTTAATATAAAATTAGCAATTTATCTAGTGAATGATCTTATAATTTTTTTTAAAGTGAGAAGGTTTTATTTTGATTTAAAAAAGATTAAAATGATTAAAGTATACATTTTATTGGATTCGAAAATAAGTAAGTTTAATTTTGAACAAGAATTTGTTACAACAAATTATCCAAGATCCCAAGAATGAATGAAAAATTAACGATGTGATTAAAAAAGATATTAAAACAATATTAGAGTATATGCCTAGAGCTAATAACAGATGTATGGAAAAAATTATTAATTAAATATTAGTTTTATATTTTTTCATTTTTATTAATTGTTAGAATAAATTAGATAAATGAAAGGTATAGTTAATTTTGATGATTTGAAGTTATTATTTTGAATTTATTTATTAAATTCTAATAAAAAAATGTAATGGAGCATTTGAACATTAAAAAAAATCGTGCTTCACTTTTTTGATTTTATCTAATAAATTTTATACTTAAATTTTTTGAGAAAAAATTTTTGACTATATTAATAATATGATAAATTATTTGTAAAATTTTTAATAATATTGAACAATAATTTTTCAGTCCGATGATATATGAAAACTATATAAAATATTTAAAATAAACTCATTCTATAAAAACGGAGATGGGAACACAAGTTCCCAAAAAAACATGAATAATTGTATTTTAAAATATTAATTCGAATACCAAACATCCTCGAGCCTACAAATTTATAATTAGATGATGACTTAAGACCAGATGGCTTAACTTCCGTGCATTGGTCTTTAGGGAAATCCTTAATTTGGGACTTCACATGCGTATCTTATTTCCCAAAAAATTTTAATTCTAATCAGGTTGATATAGTCGAGAAAATAAAAACATTAAAATATTCCAAATTAACAAATTATATTTTTACACCGATCGTTATCTCTTCCCTTGGACATATGCCAAGCGCAAATTTAAAGTTTTTAAAAAATATAGGCGATAAGACAAGAGCCCTTACATCAGAACCAAAGGAATCATATTTTTTAAAACAAAACCTACAAATCACTATTTTAAAATATAATTACTCATGTTTTGGGGAACTTGTAGTCCCACCTCCGTTTTATTGTTTTATTTTATTTTATATTTGATATGTTAAATTTAATAATATTTTATTTGAATAATTGGTTTATATATTTAAAAAAAAAAATTTGTATAAGGGCATTTATTTTGCCAATTATATTTTTAAAAATTAATTTACTTGACATATGTCCAAGGGAAGAGATAACGATTGGTAAAAAAATATAATTTGTTAATTTTGAATATTTAATTTTTTTTTTCTCGGCTAAATCAACCGGGCTAGAATTTAAATTTTTTTTGAAAATGAAGATTTGCATTTGAAGTCCCTAATTAAGGATTTCCCTAAAAACCTAGGTATATAAGTTAGGCTATCTGGTCTTAGACCATCATCTAATGATAAATTAGCAGGCTCCAGGATCTTTGGTATTCGGAGCTTGGTAAGAGAATGGTTAATGCATGTCTTGAAAGTCTGCCTTGACTAAATACAATTAAGACCATGTTTCCCTTTGAAGTCAACTAAATTGTTCTATGAATATTGTATAAACTGGAAATTTTTCATAAAAACAAAAATATTTTTCTGGATTAAAAATTAAAAGCATTTTTAAAATCCAGCTTACAGATAACGCTGTCTGGAGGAGGATCTTTGATATATATATATACGAAAAGTGTGGGCGGCTATTTCGCTCTTGATAATTTAATAAATAAAATGTATTACAAAACGAAGCGAATGTAGTAAAATAGATAACGAAAAAAAAAAGTAAAATTAAAAATTTATTTTGTTTGTTAAGGTGCTAATAATAAGTTTATGTTTGTAAATTAAACAAAGATAAAACTACTGATAAAACGAATAATTTTTATTATATTTTTTACATTGAACTAAAAAAAGAATTAACTAACTAAAATATAACTGACTTCTAACTAATAAGGTATATAATATATATATTGTATTATAAAAATATTTAAACGAAAAACAAGGTGACAGGTTAAAATAAGTAAGGTTATATTCAAATAATATCAAAGTTAAATTAAATATCAATATATATTTAATGTATAAAAAAATTAATTCAATTAACTTTCTCCTTCTTCTGAAAAGCCTTTCCATAATTCATCTGAGCTGTCATATATAGTTTGTCTTTCAAATGGTTGTTCATTTTGATTGTTCAAGTCGTTCCTAAGTCATTGTAATCATTAGCTTGATTCTACTACCTTGGTTTGTTAACATCGTTTTTTTTATAGTTGTGCCTTGGTTTGTTTATATTTAAATACGTTGGCGTCGTCGTGCTCCGACGTTATCATTATCAATTTTCAAGATTGTTGTTATCATCAGTTGTGAAATTATTATTATCAAGTAGGATGATGGAATATATGAATAATTAGATAATGGAATAATAATTGATAAAATTTGGATATTGGAATAATAAAAGGATGATAAATCAACAAGATTGTTATATAATATTTTAATATTTAATTTACTTTTTTTTTATGTTTTAGAGTTAATTATTATTTTATAAATTTTTTTAGTGTTAATTTTTATTTATATTTTTTTTATATTTGAAATTCATATCTAACATAATCTTTTAAATAATTAGGTTTTGATTTAATTCTTATTGGTCTCATTATTTATGTTACGTTTTCATTTTTCCCTCCTTGAATTCTTAGGTTGAAAGTCGTTGTATACAAATGTATTGTAATCTTTTCTTAGGATTGTCATCATAATCTTTACGATGAGGTGTTATAAGTTGTTATAATTGAAAGTGTGAATGTCATATAATAATGTTATAGGTACAGGTGGTATAAAAAAATTATTTTTCATCCGGAAATTATGTCAAGATATTATTATTTACATAATTCCATTTAAACAAACATTGTCTAAAAGATATTGCATTAGCATTTAAATTCTCTTTGAATAAAATATTTTAAATTAACTAATATTTTGAAGTGCTAGACTATATATATCAATCTTATAAATTTTTAAACAGCGCTTTTATAAGAAGTTAAAACCGAAATTAAAGTGGAACTAAAGACATCTATAAAATATAAGGAAACCATACCTAATAGTGCTACCTTCAGAAAAATCCTGGATACGTCTTTTATTTGACAGAACATTGGCTTATAAATATGTTAGTTTAATCTCTTAATAATTTCGATTATATTTTATCAATAAAATCTTAACTAAGCAGGTATTAAAAATGAAACTAGAATATAATATTAAATATCTATGATCGCTAAGAAATTAATTATTTTTAAAATATTGCATTATCAAACACTTACAAAATATTAAATGTTAACTTAATTCTTCTTTATTGAAACTTCAAAAAATCAATATATATTTTTAATCATTATAATTTACCACATAAGTAATATTTTTTAAGAATAAAAATTTATATAGATGATTGTGAGCCATGGACAGGTTTAAAATCAAGCTCAAAATAATTATATAATAATATATATAATGTTATTAAGGTCCATATATTTTTAAAGATTGCCTATTTTGGCAGGACACTCACCTAGCTGGTTCTAGAATTTTTAAAAAAATAGAATCATCCTTTAGCTAAAAATATTTTTGTTGTTTATAAATACTATAGTATTTTAAAGGGAAATAAAAGTATAATCGCCGTTTTAAAAATTAATTTTATTAAAAACCCTAATCATGATGTTAAAGTTATATATATTTAATAGTACATAGGACGATGACGCCATTATAATTCCAATAAAGTATGTACGGACATCAAATCAATTATTATCGAATATTAAAAATAAAATAGACAATCAAACAAGTCGCAATTTTTATAATTATTATATATTTCAAAAAGACCCCATTAAACCAAAAAATTTAAAACTAATTTATAACTTAAATTGTAAGCTTAAAAAAGATAAGTTCCTCTAAATTCGATGATAATATTTTTCACATTAATAATGATCTAAACATATTTCGTCATTCAGGGGCGGACTGGCCATAATACCCGGTGGGCATTTTGCCCACGAGGCCGCGAGAAAATGTCGATTTTGAGGCAGATCGGAGGAAAATATAAATAAAGAGGCCGATTAGAAAAAAAAATAATATTATTATGTCCATAATATTTTCTATTATCATTTATTTATTTTTAATATTCCTTAAGAATTATCATGTAATTTACTATATTTGAATGCATAAAATATTAATAACCTTGCTTGACGCTATACGTCATCGTGCTTTTTCTTGTTTTTTTTCGAATGAAGTGAATCGCTTCCATTTGAGCTTGACTACGAGTAGAGTGTAAATTAAGTTTTAATTAATTTATTATATTATATTTTTATACATTAATTTATTGTAGAAATAATATAGTTAACTTTTGTTATTGTATTGTTCTTAATTCAAGAAAAGAAATTAAATAACAGGTATAATAATAATTTTAATAAATAAATTTTTGATCAATTTGATTTTCTAAAGTTTCTTTTAATATTAATTTATTGTTATTTTATTATATTATTACTAACTAAGCTTAACTCAACGAACACAGATTGTTAAAATCTCACCCAATATTTGGATCGCAACAATTTACTCATCATTTGCAAACAAATCTAATTTAATATTTATATAGCTATTTTTTGAGATGTGTGTAAAAAGTCAAAAGTAAATAACTTATTTATATTTTATAACCCATAGATAGTAATTAATGTTTTTTTATTATTACTGGCTGGTTCATGATTTTTATAAAATATTTTGAATTTCCAGTTCACATGTTGTAATATTTTTTTTAGCCTTAAGTTATAAAATAATAAATCTTTTATATTATCATGCATAGAAATGCCAAAAGAAAATTTAAGGGTGGAGCTAAAAAATTAAGAGAAAAAGATGTTGCTTGTGTCAAAGCAGCTGGTGCTGATCCAAAACAACTTAAATTATCTTTCTTTGATAAATTAATACCAAGTATTTATAATGCTAGTACTTCATATTAAAAAATCTATTATTTAGGAATATCAGCAACTACCTCCCATTCACATCTACCTGAAACAACTACATTATCTGCAACATCTTCTTTTATTATTGCATCAGTTCAATCATTGCCACACCCACCTATAACTAAATTACCACCATTACAGCTGATAAATCATTCACACACCCTGAAAATACATTATCTACAATTACAGCAATACCATCTTTATTATCCTCACACTTGTCAGAAGCAACTACATCAATAATGCCTTCAGATATTTCACAAAGTGGATTATCAGAATTGAATATGCATAAACATGAAAATTTTAAGCTGCAATTAACACTATACCACAAAAACTTGCATTCTTAATGCAGCATCCTATACAACCAATAAATAGTAAATTTGATAAATTATATTATCGAATGGTAATGAATGAAAAAATACCTAGAAAATGGATTACAATAGAACTAATGTGCAATAAAGCCAACTGTGTACTGCTCAATCTGCCTGGCATTTGAGTATATGAAAACACTTTTACAAAAGGCTCAACAAATTTTCGTCATATGCATTCAGTAATTAAAATACATGAAAATTCAAAAGTACATATTAGTGCTGTTGAGGCCTACCTCAGATCATCAAAAAATAAGTCATTTGAAATTCAATTAGTATTAAAATATTAAATGAAAAAAATCTACAAATTTATAGCAATGTCCACATAATAAAACAAATATTTGAAATAATAAAGTTTTTAGGCAAACAAAACTTACTCTATAGAGGATCAAATGCTACTGAAACACTTAGCCACTTTGAAAATAAAAATTTGAATCATGGGAATTTCCTGGAAATGATTCGTATTATATCAAAAAATGATCAAATATTAAGAGATCATTTAGAGAAGGCTATTTTAAAGAGCAAACGTAGAAAAGAAAAGCTTAAACTCTCTGAAAAATTAAAATCAAGGGAAGAGGTTCTCTCATAACCGTGTTGTCGAAAACAACTGTTAACAAAGTTATAGATGTTGTTCTTGATCAAATCAGGAATTTAATAAAAAAAGAGATTGGTAACAAACGTTTTAGTTTGCAAATGGATAGTACTCAAGACATTAGTGTTTATGATCAAGCAACTATTTGCCTACCATACATATATAATGGAAAAATAACAGAAAGGTTTTTTGCACTTACAAAATTACAAACTCTTCTGGAAAAAGATTTTTTGATATCTTGAGTGAATGCTTATTAAAACATGGAATTCAAATGAGAAATATAATTGGAGAATCATTTGATGGTGCGGCAAATATGCGGGGTGAATTTGTTGGGTTGCAAGCTCTCATTAGACAAGAGGCTCCAAGTAGTTTGTATATTTGGTGTTATAGTCACATATTAAATCTATGTATATGTGATTCATGCCATAATGTTGTAGGCAAAAATTTATTTGGATTGTTGAACAGACTAGCCACTTTCTTTGGTGCATATAAAAGGTTGGATGCTTGGGTGAAACGAATAACTTATCTGGCCAAAATAAGTTGAGAAGACTGCAAAAAATATGGACAAGGTGGTGGGCACGTGAAAAAGCCCTTAAATGGATATATGGCAAAGAGAGCCTACTTCCAATAACGATAAGTGCCTTACAATTTATAATTGATAATAAATCATTTGAGGCAAAAACCTCATCAGAAGCACTGTCTTTGATTGATAATTTATGTAAATTTAAGACTCTAAGTACTGCTATAATATATTTAGAAATTTTTGAAATAATGGGGCCATTTCATTATATCTTCAAACTAAGAATTTAGATATTTTATCAGAGTGGAAAATGATAGAAGATGCCAAGTCTTCTGTGTCATCAATAACTATTACTTCAATTCAAAATAAAGCAACAAAAATGGCTTCTAATTTAAATGAAACACTTTCATATTTAAAGCTCCCAGAGAGTATCTGGGTACAAACTGCTCTGCCAAAAAATCGAATAGGACGAGTGAAGAGAATATATAGTGACGAAGGCCAAGATGAACGTCCTCAAAAATCGATTGACCTTTATAAGGTTGAAGTATTTCGTCCTATAATTGATCAAATTATAAACAGCTGTCGGAACGGTTTTCTGCGAATAAAGAGCTTATTTTGAATGTGCAATATTTGCATCCAAGGCATTTGAGGATATAAATAGTAAAGGTCTTTCTGAAAAGGCCTTAGAAAAACTGGCACAATTGGCAAATTCAAAGATTTAGTGGAAGAATTAAATGAAACGGACAATGATATCGTATATACAAGTGAGGATTATGAAGAAGATGAAATATTACAAAATGATAATAACTCAAAATTTGATAATAGATGTAACAAGGGTTTAATATGTGTGTACGAAATTATTAAAAGATACAATATGCATACAAGTGCTTATACTAATTTATTTTTAGCCATATGAATACACTTTAACTTTATCATTTACGGAAGTCAATTGTGAGAGAACATTTAGTAAATTATAAAAAATAGGCTGAGAGCGAATATAAGACAAGAAAAATTAGAAGCATTTTTATTGATGTCAGTTGAACAGGAACTTTTAGCGCAGATTGAACTAAAAGTGTTTATTTGCGCAAAGGTTCTAAGTTAATGAGAGATTTATTAACTTAAAAATTATATATTAATTCTTTTATTTAAATCGTATTTATATCTATTTACAATATGATCGGCGGTAGCAATTTATTTTCTGTGCAATATTGTATAATTGCAATAATTTTTTATGTGAAATTAATTGATTTTATATATTGAGTATTATGTATTATTTTATAATTAACATGTGATGTATGATTTAATTTTAATGTGCATTCTCGTTGTATATCTAATATAAAATATATGTGCAATAAATATGATTTTAGATGTGCAATTTTTTGAAATAAAATATATGAGTATCGTATCATTATTCTTTTTTTTTTAAAAAAATGTACATCGTTTGTACCTATTTTCAAAAATAAGAAGTTATAAAAATCATATAAGCCATTTAAGGGAACCCGGCCGAAGATCAGGCAAAAGCGTGACAAAATTAATGATATAGGGGCTTCGCCCCCATAAAAATGAGGCCACTATAAAAAAATGCCCACGAGGCCGTAGCGTCGCCAGTCCGCCCCTGTCGTCATTTATCCAATTAATCGTTCATAACAAAGACAAAACACCGTCGATAATTTGTTATACTCATTTTATTATTAAAACTATTAAATTTTTGTCAAACCAATCTGACTTCTGAAAATTAGGCATTGATAAAATATTTAATTTGGGTGATCTACACCTTACTGCTCTAGTCTTTAAACATATAGCAGTTAAGAGAAAAACAAACGAATCCTATATTTTTAGGAACAACATATTTGAATGAAGATTCTTATATGACCAGCATTTATATTCTCTCTTTTTAAAAACTAAAATAAATATTAAAAATATCATATTTGGTAGTGACCAAGAAAAGGCTATAGTAAAACCTATTCGGGAGATATATATATTCAATAATCTTTTAATATGCAGGCATCATTTAAAATACAATATAAAAAAATATTTTTCGGAAAAACAAGGTGTAAATGGTTTAAAATAATTATACAGGATATTTTTTCTTTTAATGGGATTTTATTTTCTCAGAATGACAAATGTATAATAAAAAATTAAACAATTTATACAATTATTGTAGAAAATTTATATATTTTTTTGCTATATAAAATATAAATTTCAAAAAGTTTTAAGTACATGTTTACATTCTCCTAAAGATTAAAATAATAAATTGTTTATGAACAAATAACAACTGATAATCCATGAATCACTTTTTAAAATCATACATGTTTTAAAATCATATATAAACTTTTAAAAATTTATTAATTTTATTAATAATTTATTGAAATGATATAATTTTTAAATTACAATAATAAAATATATCTAATATAACAAGTCATATATTAAAAATGAGTGTAAAATATCGATGGCTCTAAAAAAGAGCTTATAGTAAAAAAGTACCTAAAAAACATGTATAATTATGTTTAAAAATTTCTAATTGTATTTTTTGTTTTAGGAAGGTTGACTCGCGTTTTTCGTTTGTTATGTTAAAAATTTTACGTGCTAAAATTTTTAAAAAGGAATATGTTGATTGGGAGAAATTACCATTAGTTGAGATGACTATGGGTTGAAAAATAAAATTATTTAATATTGAGTATTTATTGATTTTTTTATTTTCGCCATTAGTAAGAGGATTTGAATTAATTGATGAGGGAAAGGAAGAGACACAGGTAGCGTCCCAGATTAGGGATTTCTCATTGGACCAAGGGATGCAGGTTAGACCGTCAGGTCTGAGGCCATCTTGTAGAGAGAGGTTTGTAGGTTCTAGAATGTTAGGAATTTTAGCTTTATTGAGAGCATTATGGATGATTTTATTTATTGCTTTATGCCGGAGGTGGCGACCTTGGCTACGAGAGCAGTTTAGGCCGTGTCTTGCGTTTGGTTGTACGGGTAGGTTGCAAAGGTGGCAAGTGTGTGAATGTGTTAGCGAGCATCCTAGGAATCCTATGGTAACTCTCAGTTGGTCATTGGTTAAGAGATTATCAAGGGTTAGGCTAGGAAGTGCCTCGAGCCATTCATATCCGCCATATTTATCGTTTAATTGAAGTAGTTGAATATCGCTAATATCGGAGGGGTTAAGATTATTTTGAAGTTTCTTTATAAGGGGTTCCAAGATTGATTTATTAGAAATTTCGGTTGGGAATGTTTGACCGTCTGGGGTTAGTAGATTCCATTTTTCGATTGCTACTGTTAAGAGATCGTCATTGGGAGTTATAAAAGATGAGATCGCGGAATTGAGCGAAAGGCGATTAGAGATAAAAAGAGATAGGGAGAGTAATTCTAAGGGGATTAGGTCGATACCGCCTAGTTTAGCGTATAATTGAGCAAGGTGCCAATTAAAGTCTGATAGTGGAAGATTAAGGATCCTTTCCATTAAGGTCTTTAAGCGAATATTATGCTTGGTGAAAAATTCTGAGGAGGTAAATGAGGAGGATGAGTGGAAGAGGTGTGAGATTTTAGGTAAATATAGGCACTTTTTTAATAGATAAAAAAGTTGGTGCGATGGGATATGATTGATGAACTTTTCCAAGTTTTGCAACTCGAAGAAGGTTTTATCGATAGTTTTTTCCGAGATTTTATTATTTAGTAGTGGGGAGCCCAAGAGTTGGATATCGTCGATTTCGATAATATTGTAATCTTTAAATGAATCTAGGGGAATCTCGGGGTTGAGTATGCAGATTTCTGTTTTGGTTTTGTTTAATTCTAGGCCTATTTTGGGGCATTCTCTTTCGAGGTGGAAGAGGGCTTTGCTTATTTGGTGTTGGTTACCGCAGAGAGTGCCATCGTCTAGGTACCATAAATTAAGGTCTAGATCAAAATCAGATTTGAGATCTTTCATCATATTATGGATGGCTAAGCAGAAAAGTATAGGGCCTAGGGTGTCGCCCTGCTGAACACCCTCTTCTGAGTATATAACGTAACCATTGAAAATGAGGGGAGTGCTATTGGAATAGCAAATGTCAACTATGCGCGAGTATTGGGGGAAATTATCGTAAAACGATTCGAGAACAGAGGAACGGGATATAGTATTGAAGGCGTTTTTGAAATCAATTTTGCAAAGAACGGAGTTTAAAGGAGGATGTTGTAGGTAGATTCGGAGACAGTGAGAGGCTATATCTACGCCTCCTTTTGTTCCGCAGCCTAATTGGTAATTGCCAAGCAGGGAATGAGTAACGGTTTTTATTTTTTTTGCGATGATTTTAGTAATCAGGCGTCTGAAGAAAGAACCGATAGCTATTGGGCGGATACCACCTTTCGGCTTTTCAAATGCAATCAAGTTAGCTCCAAATATTATTTGATGAGCTAATGTGGGGATATCTCTAGTGATTATATTATTGAGGAAGGATGTAAGTGAGTTAAAAAAACTATTTGAATTGGGAGATTTTAGGAATGTTTGGAAGTAGGAAGGTCTATAGCCGTCAGGACCTGCTGCTGAAAATTTATTAAATTCGTTTATAGTGTCACGTATATCTTGGTTTGATATTGTGATAGGAGGAATATTTGGCGGAGGATTTGGTAAGCTAGTATAAGAAGCTCGTGGATGGAGAGATTTTAGGTTTTCAAGAGTCGCATCATTAGATGGGGCTAGTTTTGATTGTGAGGAGATTAATTTTTGGGCTCCGCAGACGTCACCTTCATTTATTTTTTTGGAAATTTTGTCACAGGTTTTAATGAAACTTTCATTGGAATTATTGGGATATTTGATGTGTTCAAGAGGTGTTAAGTAATCTATATTTTTAAGTCTGTCTTTTATAATGTTAGGGAGTGAAATAGATTTTTTATCTTTTGGGATTGAGAGATATTTAAAAGGGAAAGTGAAAAGATTATTCCAATGATTTGTGTTTGACAAATCTGAGTTAATATTATCAAATAATTTGGTGAGATGGTCTGTGATAAGGTAGTTAACACTGGTTGGGATGTGCTTAATTGTTGGTGATTTATTAATAAAGATAAATTCTTCTAGTGATTTGTTATTTACTTGTATGTGTTTGGTATGGAAACAACATCCTTCAAAAGAATTAATAGAAAAAATTAAAGATATCACAATTTTACAAGAAATGAGAATATTTTTTAAAAAATGAATATCGCTATTATTTAATACCCGAATTGATAGACTGTCATGATACATAAAATAATTTACTTAATAGTCAAAGCAAGATAAATTACATTCGCTAGATAAAACTTTAACTGTTTTAAAACCTAAAGGCTCAAAAAAACCACATCAGCGACGTAGAATAGCAGTGAAAAAATATTTTTATAAATTTTAATTCCCTATTTTTTCCCAATTTCTAGAATATTGAATATATTTCGATATATAATTTTGTATTTAAATCTCTGTCGAACATGTTATAATTGATGAAAGCAATAATTATATTTAATCTTATTATATCAATTTGGGCAAAATTAATTACGATTTATAAATTATGCATTGATGAATTACTAAAGTTATTAATTTATCTCATTAATAAAAATTGCAATAGATTATGCTATTAAAATAAATCGACATCATGATAGAATTTGGCAAAATTTATTTATACAAAAATATTTTTTTTTATGTTTTATAATGCGGATAGAATATTTTTTTCTTTTAAATTTTATAAACAAAAAAAAGTTAGGAGTAAATTTTATTTTTTAAATGTATTGAAGCTAAAATATCTTAGATAATATTTTTTACCTGTCCAAGCATTTTTTTTAATTATAAAGCTAATTAATTGTGAATAAATTAGGAAAGTGAAAGCCTAGAATAATGATTAAAAATATAATCTATAAAGAGTACTTATGACCGAGTGATATCTAATATATATAATCGGCATAATCAAGAAATGAACGTTTTCATATAGTCTTAATGTTATATTTTTTCTAACTTTCCTATCATCTTAACATTAAATAAATCGAAGGAGACTATATACCTCTAATGTTAAATTTTTATTTTAAAAATAAAATGTTTTTAAAAAAATTTTTATACATGAACGAGATTCGAATTAGAGGAAGGCGCGGGCCATAATTTTTTATTCACAGCCCATCCGCTCACGGTGGCAATAAAAAATATTCACGCTTACCACTAAAAAATTTTTGACCCGACCCGACCCCACTAACGAAAGGCAATATTTTGATTCACGCCCGTCACGCCCGAAAATACACGGTGTTTTAAAATTTTCAAAACTTTAGTGCTATAAATTTTACACTTTTTTGAATTTATTCTAATTATTTCTTTGATTCCATAATCCAGAAAAACAAAAAATAAATACATGTTATAAATCAGAATTTTTAATTAGAATAAGAAGAATGTCTATTTTTTTTTTATTTTAATTGTGTACGCCTTTCCTCTAATAGGCGATTGGCTACAGAAAATAATCTTTCACTTTGCCAGGGCTGACAAAATTTTACTCTCTAATTTTCTCAAAAAAGGAAATAAATTTTCCTGCTTCCTAAACTTCAATATATTGTCATTGTTATTTGTTTTATGGGATGAATCTTTTAAATTCACACAGCTATCATCGGTAGATGTTGATGCTTCACAGAATCATCTAAAAATATGTTTCATTTAGAATAGATTTTTTATGAATGTAGGATGAATTAGAAAATTTATAAATGACAGTTGGCATTGACTTATGCATATCATCTAATTTTATATCATTTCACATTTTAAGATACTTTTGTAAATATCTTCCTTTTCTTCGTTTATTAAAAACTTAAGGCTTTTGAAATTAGGATCTAGAATTAAGCCTACCTAAAGTTCTTGAGAATAAATTTTAAAGTTTAAGTAAAAAATCTCGCGACAAAACACCTAAACATAAATAGAAAATAGAACTAGGAGCGTGACACCAGATGTAGTTTATAAAATGTCGGAATATTTTTTGTTTAAAAATTTTTTATTTTTTAAAAAAGAACTAAATTAAATTAAAAAATATGTATTATAATTAAAAAATTGCAAATTCATATTTATAAAAAAAATTAAACGTGATTCACGGGAAATTCATATACAGGCCCGATCACGCCCGGGAAAAATTTTGGGAAGGCCCGTCATGCCCAGTCATGCCTAATAATTTAAAATTTATTCACACTCACGCCGTGACCCACCGTGACACGTGGGTCACGCTTAATTTCAGGGCTCGCGCCCACCTCAAATTAGAACTACTGATTTAACATTCCTTTCCTATCTTAAATTTTGTAACAATTCTTCTTAGATATGAAACTATATTTTGATAAAGTAATTTAATTATATCAATATTTATTTTTGGGAAAAAAATTTAAAAATTATTATCGGTTGGCCAGATTTGAGGAAAATTTATTAAAATTATAATGGGTCGGGTTGGACTTGGAAAATATTTTTAATTGGGCTGGGCTTGGGAAAAATATTTCAAATTATTGTCAGCTTGGACGGTTGGGAATTTTTTATTATGAATCAGGCATTGACCTATAACAAATTTTTCTAGCAGGCCTGGGCTCGGCCTGATCAAAACCAAGACATAAAATCTGATTTTGATATATTTTTAAATTCATTTTGATTTTATTTCCAGTTATATTGGGGAAATTTTTTCAAAGTTATGATGGCTATGGACCTTGTTTGGGAATATTTTCAATATTATATATTAAGCATAGATGATCAATTATATTATAACAAATTAAATATTTAACTCAAAAAATAGCATTTACACTTAATTTTAATGAATTGGATCTGACCTGAAAAAGATAAAAAATTGGATATTATTTTCAAATAACAGGAAACATCTATCATAAAAGTAAGGAAAAAATTTTTATTCTCAGTCATTTTTGACGGGCTCAGGAATACTGATTAACAGGAGTATATATTTTTCATTTTGCCCATTAAGATAGACAGCATACTTTTCTCCATTATTCGATGATAGATGAATCAAAAATTAAGAATATATTATAAATTGTGATTCAATAAATTTTAATATTTTTATAAAATATAATAATAAAGTATATTTAGTATCATATACACAAACTAATTAGCTATCAACCCCGTCATTCTTGACGGGTTATTAACTAGTTTAATAAATAATGATCTATTAAGCCGAGCGATATTTAGTAATATATGATTTATTATGTGTTAAGCCTAGCAACATCTCCCAGCAGAGCGATATTAGGCAATAAATAATTTATTAAGTGGTTAACCGAGCGAATAGACCCACCTTTATTGCATGTCCTACTTGCATTAAAAATTGATTCCGAATATATGTCATTATTCTTTTAGTCGAATTTCTTATACCTCTAGAATTTTATACAAATGTTAAATAGAAAATGCCTTTAAATAACCTTTATAATAAATTTTTCAAAATTGTTTATTTATTGAGACACCTAAATTTATAATAGGAATTTTATTAATATTGTAAAATATATTTTAACGATATTTTCACGCTTAATAATTGATGATGAAAATAGAATTTAATAACTATTTGCATAATAATTTAATATTGTATTATTCAATAGATATATGGTTTAATGTGAAGTGTATTACAAATATTGATTGTTCAAAAGTTTACAATAATTCGATTTGTGATCTTAAAATAAATAAATGTAAATGTGCTAATAATTTTCATAGAAAAAATAATAGTTGCCTTCCAGGTAAATTTATATATATTTCTATATTATAAATAGGTATATAATGAAATAGATTGTTACCAATGGTTATATTTTGTTAAAAAAAGTGGCCTATATTAAGATGATTTGGTTCTTTAATAACTGAGTTTTAATTTAATATAACTTAAAAATATTAAATTTTATTTCAAGAAGCACGGTTCATTTCATGTCATTTTAATATTAAATCCAAATAAACTCTTAATAGTTTTGTTATATTTTTTATTGAAAACTTAAATTAATTCAAGATGAAATTTATAATGTTATCATCTACTTTATAATTGGGGTGGAGGGTGGGGTGGGGGGGGGGGTGATATATATTACAAATATAATAATTGCAACATTAAATTAAATAAAAATTATGAATCTAAATAAATATATAATTCTATATTGCTATATAACGATAATTTCCCAAATTCATTTATTACCAAAATTACTATAAAAAATCATAACAAAGAATAAAAATTGTTCACTTATCTTGTTAGAAATTCAATTGAAAAACGTCTACTCTGTCACTTACATATCAACATATATAACAAACACCCCCCCTTTCTTTATATATCAGGGTTAAAAAATACATTATTTACGCAATCAAAATAAATGTCTACATAAATTTTAATAAATGATCAAAAAAAATTAAAAATTATTATTTATTTTCATTAATTTTTTTTTCTGTTTCAGGAAGTTGAATATATTTTGTTGATCATACATAATTTTCATTAAGGTGTTGCTACCCATTTTTTATAACCTTAGGTAATAGTTGTCATTACTCTGTTGATTATCATTATATCTTTATGGTTTTTGAGTCATAGCTTGATTGATCCATTGAATCATTTACAGTCTTGATCATTTAATTTTAAGCTTGGTATCATTTATCCAGCATCATTGTAGTTTATTGGACAGAATTATTGTATTTGATTGTAAGTAATATTATAGTCCAATGTTTTTTTTAATTATGTCCAAAATGT
>NW_027051011.1:0-31789 GCF_954871325.1 Gordionus sp. m RMFG-2023 | reverse complement strand
CGTAACTCACCCAATGACTAAATACTGAATTGCTGGCGTTATATAACAAAATCTCTTAATTTTTGTTTTATACGTGTATATTTACGTGCTATGCATTATCCTAAAAAATATTTTGAAAATAATTTGATTTGACCGATTGCCGAGCTCAAAACCCAACTTACTAAATATTCGATTGATAAAATTTACTAGTAATATGATTCGAAAAATGTTCATTTTTTGTTTTATATATCTATAATTACGAGTAAAACATATACGAGTCGGTTATCCGCCAAACCACGATATTTTTAAAATATTTTTTGGGATTATGTTTTATATGTATTTATAGATATATAAAACAAAAATGAACAATTTTCAAATTATATTACTAGTAAACTTGAATCTAGGAAAATAATTCCCCGGAAAAAAAATCCCGTGACCCGGATCTGCTCTGTGGTATTTAATTAAATAGAAATGTTTTTTAAAGTCAAATTTCTTCGAGGATTTGAGATTTTAAATAATAAAACGAAAGTTAAATAAATCTAGTTCACCTTTACACACTTTCATCAACTTTTAGGTATTTATTGAAAAATTATTTTTACACAAATTTTAATCATTTTTTTAGAAATATGATAAAAGGCTTTTCACAGTTTACTGACTCTTAAATAGCGCCCCTTTTTGTTTTTACAAGGATAAGCTATTAAATAATATAATTTTATAAATTTTGTGGCGAAATAGGAAATTAGCAATTCAATCTGATACCCTCTATTTGATAAAAATTATTTTACTGAAGTATTTACCTACTTTAAGAATTTAACTGACTGAATACAAAATCACTATAAAACTTGAAAAATTATATTTTTTACTGCCCAATTTTAATTAAATACTGCCAAAAGTAATGAAAAATGCTGACCACTTTAATCAAAATACATCCAGAGGTGATTATCAGCAGTGAGTATTATATTTTTCTAATCTAACAATTATTATTTTGCTTATGAATTTTTTTCAAAAGTTACAGAAAAGAAATAATTATAATTTTATTAAATGATATATAGAATAATAAATTATATTATTCAAAAGAAACAATTCTAGAACGTATATGTTCTCCAATTGAAGAGAGAAAATTGGGCAAGTCCCTTCTCTCTTCTAAATAATCAATGCATAAATTTTTTAAAATAGTTTGTTTCGTTGCATAAATACGATTTTTTTTGGGAGTGTATGTCCCAATATTATTGGCCGATTTTTCCCATATCAACCGCTATTTCCATCCTTATTTTTTCGAGTAGTTCCCATATCTTCGGTTTTTTGTTGCCTACAATATGCTTAAATCGGTTATTCCATCCTTCACATACATTGTTTGTTCGATTTTCCCCAGCAATCGTAACATTGAACACATTCCATGCTTCTGGTGGGAACAATGGCTCTACTTGCCTTTGAGAGTTTTTCCCATGTCTCAATTCTCCATTCACATAATTTTTATCAAAATAAAACAATAATTCTTTGTTTTCATCCGATACAATGGTTTTTAAATACTCCATACCTTGTTTGACATCGTGTATAGGTAAGAATGCTAATCCATCGATCATAGCTGCAAATAAGCATAACATTGGATCATTCCGATATGATGATTCTAACCCTGATTCCTGAATCTTTCTATGAGTTGATTGAGTTAGATGATAAAAACATCCTTGGATGTTGATATCTCTACCTAAAAGTTGAAAAAATATAGATTAAAATTATTGTATAGGTTTTATTTAATATTTATGTCTTTATCAATTTTTATTAATTGTACTGTGTGACAAGAAAAAATAAATAAATACAAGTTTTGGTGCAGAATTTGACATTGAGTTCGAATTCGTTTTCTAAGTTTTCCCTTCACGTCAAGTTTTAAAAATATTATCGTATAAAGGCAACTTTTCGAAATCTCAAAAATGGTAAAATTTAGGTCTTTATACGGATATATTTTAAAAAGTATCAAATGAAAATCCCTGAAAATTAGTGATAGTGTTAGACATATATTTCCTTATAAATTTATTAATTTTTTATCGATTGCTTTTTGAGAAAAATGGTAAAGAATTTCGTTTTGAGGGTCTTAAGTTTTTAATTTAAATTCCCGGCAAGAATCGTATAAATATGTTGGCGGACTACTGCTGGAGTATCTTTTTTGAAAATAAATCATCAACTTCATATTCGCGGAAATATATTTAGATTTACCATTAAATGTTTTTAAATTCGATAAATTTTATGTTATTGTTTAATTTGTTTTAAATTCAATAAATTTATTGTATATTACAAGTTATATCCTATATAATAATGAAGGAGGGGGTGAGACAACGGACCGATAAAAGGTTTATTAAAAGTAAAATATGAGATAGGTTAGCTTAGCATAATATATTTATTTAAATATGAGAAATATAACTATTTCATTTAAAATAAATTGTTTGGGAATCGTACCTTGTGCAGTGTAGCGAAGAGAACGAAAGCCACAATAAATATATTAAATGTAAGCTATATTAAAAAAGAATCTAGAAAAATAATTCCCCGGAAAAAAAATCTCCGTTTTTAAGATAATTAAAATTACAAAATTAACAAATTAGGAGAAAAAAATCCCTATAAATAAATCAACGAAATAATAATTCTCAAATAAAATATTTAAAAATTTTGATAAAATTAATTCTGGAGAATTATTGGAGATATATAAAACAAAAAATGAACATTTTTCGAATCATATTACTAGTAAATTTTATCAATCGAATATTTAGTAAGTGGGGTTTTGAGCTCGGCAATCGGTCAAATAAAATTATTTTCAAAATTTTTTTAGGATAAGGCATAGCACGTAAATATACTCGTATAAAACAAAAATTAAGAGATTTTGTTATATAACGCCAGCAATTCAGTATTTATTCATTGGGTGAGCTACGAGTCGGTTATCCGCCAAATCACGATATTTTAAAAATATTTTTTAGGATTATGTTTTATACGTATTTATAGATATATATAACGAAAATCAACATTTTTCAAATTATATTACTAGTAAATTTGGTCAATCGAATATTTAGTGAGTGGTCGGTTTTGAGCTCGGCAATCGGTCAAATCAAATTATTTTCAAAATATATTTTAGGATAATGCTTAGCACGTAAATATACACGTATAAAACAAAAATGAAGAGATTTTGATAAATAACGCCAGCAATATTTACTTTAGAAAATTTCCATTGTTTTACTATTCTAAACCTAATCAAAGAAACCTAAAAAATATTTTTAATTTTTAGGTTTTTCATATGTATATATATACCCAAATATAAAAAAAGTGCTATCCAATCATCATTCCGGTTTCCTAATATGATACATATTAAAAAATATAACGCCCTCTTACGGATATATATTTGTTAATTTTTAAAATTGAATAAAATGTATATTTGTTTTAATAAGCTAGAAAAATAAATTTCTTACTAATAATATTAAATAAAAATAAAATTATAATACTATATCATTTAATCAGTATTCTTCATTTATAATAAAAAAATGATTTAAATATATTTTAAAAAAGTTTAAAAAATTATCATTAAAAAAATATACGTAATAAATTTTTGATTGATTTATAATTGATTATAATTGATTCCCTTTTAGCAATGCAATTTAGCAATACATTAGCAATTCAATATATAGTAAGGAAATTTTTTCCGGGGAATTATTTTCCAGGGGAATTTTATTCCGGGGATTTTTTTTCCGGAGAATTATTTACCTGGGAACTATTTTCTGCGGAATTTTTTTCCGGGGAATTATTTTCCGGGTATTTCATTTCCTAGGAATTCCGGAGATTTTTTTTCCAGGGAATGGGGATTTATTTTCCGGGAATTTTTTTCCGGGGAATTATTTTCCGCTTACCAATTATGACACCTTTTTAAAAATCAGGTTTATTTAAATAAATTTAGTTTCGAGTTATTGATGCTCCCTTTTAGAAGAAGGTCACTCCCGTTTAACCTTTCCAAAATGAACTAGTTCTTGCTTCAAATTTTTGGACGTTCTTAGTGTTTCTCCTTATTTAATCTATATAATATATAAAGTTCACAAATAAATTTTACATTTTATACCTATATATAATTCAAAAAAAATGATACTTCAAAAAAAATAGAGTGAGGTGGGATATTGTATTTTTCAAAAATTTTAAATCGTTATAAATTTTAATCCGGACTGTTTTCTAATATTTTAATTATTATAATTTTTAAATATATTTTCCAGAATTTTTAACGTTTATATTTTTATAATTGAAAATATAATAAAAACAATTATCAAAGAAATATTAAATTTAAATAAATTATGGTCAGGCGGGGCGGATAAATGATTTTAATTTTGGATCAGGTTTATTAATAAATCATTTTATTTTTGGTTTCAAATTTACAAGTTTTGCATGTTATCTCAAATAATATTTCTTTAAATAGTAAATATTAGAAGTTAGAAATATGAGATTTCCGAAATCTCATAACTATTGCTTAAAAGTATAACATACTCGCCAGCCCACTTTTTAAAAAATTAACTCTCCACAAAATGTTTAAAATTCTATTTTTCAGAATTCTCCATTTCGCTTATATCTTTTTTCCCTTTCGCCTTTAGCTTTTATTCCTAATATTTAATATAAATCCTTAAAAAATAAATTTATATGAAAAATTTTGGTTTGTCACATATTATTTGTATTTAGAAATCGATGCTAAACTTATCTAATAAAAAAATTGACATATTTATTTTGAAATTTATTTAATATTAAAATATTGTAAAATGTCTATTTGCACAAAAACATTTCATTACAATTCAATCTAATCTTTTTATCTATGTTAATCAGCTAATATTTTATGTCTACTTTCATAAAATATAATAAAATTTATTTCAGATGTTTTATTAAAAAATCAGTTTACCTAATTATTGAATGTACGAAAACATATATATTGATTATCTTTATTACAAACACTTGTTCTATCTGTAAAAAATTAAAATCAAGTGTAATGAATATTGTATTACAAATTATTTATAATTAAATGTTTTTCTTTTATAATTAAATGTGTCGTTGTTATAAATATCTTATGTATATCGGTTTTTTCATAAAATATATTTCTAAATTTTTTAATTTAAATAACATAAATTGACATAATACAAACCAAGTCCAAGTAACAAAAATTACCCAAATCATGAGAATGGAACTATATAAAGTGCCTTAATTTAGAAAAGAACATAAAATTAAGAAATAAAAGAGAAACTTTAATCTCCGATATATTAATGAAAAATATTATTTTAAATTTATCATCATAATATATTTGTTTAAACTTTATACTTTTAAATTTTGTTTTGAAAAATAATTAAAAATTTAAATAGAATTAAAATCTAATATTAAAAATTTAACCAAATTGAATATAATTTTAAAAAATTAATATGATGAAAATAAATTGTAACTGCTTATTATTTCAAAGAAAAATATTAATTGCTATTTTTTTTAAATAGGTCATTAGATATTCCAATCCTATATAATTGTTATTATAAAAAATATTGACAAATAAAGTTTTAAAATAATCCTATAAAACATTTATTAAAAATAATATATCAAATAAAATAAACATGAAAAAATTAAAATTTTAAAACTTATAAAATTGATTATATATTAGTGAAAAAAATATTATAATATTTTGTAAAAAAAATATAAAAATATCAACAATGACAAAATATTTTTTATAATAAACAATGTTTAATATAAGAGGGGGAGAGGGTTTGCCATGGGTGTTAAAGAAACTAAGAATAAGGAATTATTTCAAAGAAAAACTAATTCTCTTTTATTTTAATATGACCTTGTATGAAGGGACTTGTATTTAACTCCAGTCCATAAATAAATTTAATTACCTAATTAATTTAAAATATTAAAGATTGGAGACTAGGGAACACTAAGGAGAATCAAGTGATGTTAAATAATAATTAGAATAACAATAATTTTTTATATATATATACAAAATGTCCATTAATGACAATTATAAATTGATAGAAACCGTCTCTTTTCTTTAGAAATCAAAATGTGAAACAATTTACTCATAAATTAGAATAAATTATCTAAAACAAATACAAAAATTATTATTTATTTATTTAAAATTATATTTTCCTTTTGATATAGTTGATTGGATAGAATATTTTCATTTAATAAACCTTAAATCTGTGTTTTTAAATTTATATCATAATGTCTATTCTCTCTTTTTAATATTATCCCAGAAACATTTCTCCTTTATCAATCATAATCTTAAATTTTGGATATTAAACACTAAATTCATGATGCACATATTTATATACCAAAATTCCCAAAACATATTATCTAATTGCTCTAAAATTATAAGAACCTCATATATATGAATCAAAAATATTTCAATTAATTTACCTTAATACATAAAAATTTAACTTTATACGTTTATTTCAATTTATAACACATTCTTGACTTTAATTTATCTATGACTCATATTCAATTAACTTTACTTAACTTTCATGTCTGGGATTTGCCAAATTTTTATCTTTTTCTATATTTCACGTTAATTTTATTTCTTTTTTTAAACATAATTTAAGAGTTTCTGGAAACCCTTCTAACAACCTTAATTTGTTGCCTACTGCTAACCAGCTAAGATTAGCTATTGGACTACAGCTCAATTGCAAAATTTTTTTATCGTGCCAATGTAAACATTGAAACCATTGATCGCTAAGGCAGGCATTGTCTCCATTGCCGTTTTTGTCGAGGCCGTATTCCACAACCAAATGAACAATATCATATTACGTGCCCTCAAATCCGTAGGCATTCCATGTAAATTTGAATCTACCGGATTTAGAACAATGGAATACGGAATGTCCTTGATCCATGGTCATGAGGTTAGCTCCTGGTTTGGAACTTCATCTGAATTGATCCAAAGGCACCATCTAACCCCAAGTTTGAGGCCCTTCCCCTAGCAGAATATCGACAAATTATCAAATACATCCATAACATTTCTTACTTATTCATACCCATCGTCTGCTCCATTCTCACCACCTTCGGTAGCATAAATTGATTTTTTTTTAAAAATAGGCAAACGCGTGAATAAACTGCCTAGGGAATCTTTTTTCTTACGAAAGGAATTGCTACGGCCATTATTTGTTCGATCTAAGTTTTATTTCTTCCATTGAATAATCATCCATGTCTATGCTTTTCTTCTTCCCTCCTCTTTCCCTGTTTTCCTTTTTTATCCTTTATTTTTCACTTTTATTAATTTTATCTTAGAAATAATTATATGCTATTACTTTTTGATAACATCAGCTATTATTTAAGACAGGAAATTTATTATTAAAATGTTTCACATAATTTTGTTCCAACATTTTTTTTAAAATATCAATATTATCACAATATTCCCGTTTTCTTCACATTATACTTCAAAAAACAATTTCATATTAATTATAATCCCAAGATTTAAATATTAACAATCTATTCTGTCCTGTATTACATGAGGCCTTTTGCTCCTATGTTAGATACATATCTCCATTCATAGGTCTTGAGGCTTACAAAATAAAACTTATTATCAAAACACTAGGGTTAAATCATATAACTAACCCGATAATACTTAATTCAATATATTGTGAAAAATTCTAAAAGTAAAAACAGTAATTATCCAAAAACTTCCCGGGAATAAAGGGAAATTTTTTCTTATATAAATATAAGATTTTATTGAAAAAATTTGATTTATATTTTATAGAATATAATATTTTATTTGAAAAATTATGATTTATAATATAATTTATTATATCAAAAATTTAAATAATTTTTATTTTCCTTGTGAGTTTCTAAAATTAATTTTTTATTAGTGCAACCATTGAATGTAATTTTAAAAGTACAAAAACAAAGGTAATATGTTAAACATTATATTCCCATATATAATATTAATATGATATATTATATAATTAACGATATATATAGAAATGATATATAATTAACGATATATTTAGAATTGATATATAAGGATCATTATATTTCTTACTATTTAACTGGTACAATAATTTGTCGATGCTTAATAATTTTATATGATTTTTTTATAGATTACTCGAAAAACTTCGAAAACATTTTATTAAAGAAAAAACTAATAACAAGAAAGTGTATATGCAAATATTGCCCAATGACATATAACTTCCCAAATTCATTCAAAAATGTCAATATTAACAGTTTACAATTTAATGAAGTAGATAATAATTTCTACTGAAGAGGAATTGTAGTATGTATAATGTTTAACAGATTCCAGTAATATTAATAAAATAATATACCAAAAAAGAATAAATAAATCATTTCTAAATACTTTTAAAGGAAATACCAATAATTTTAATAATGTATCAGACACATATAAAATTAAATATTTTTTTTGATACTGTAACTGAACAAATTCAATACAACTTGACAGTGCTTTGGCATTAGCTATTTTTATGCCAAATTTTACTTTTCATTTAGTTGTAAATAAATATTTTTTCAAATTAATTAACCAGCCTAAAAAATTCCATATACATTTAATAAAATATTATTAGATTTTATGTAATAATATGACTATTATTAACATATAAAATCTTCCTCAAAAATTGTTATAATATTGCAAAGTGTTGTGAAAAAATAAGAAGTTCTGCAAGAAATTGAAATTTCAAGTGTCTTTTTAGAATAAGACCTATTATATAGGACAAAAAGGGATACTGAAATAAATTACAGTCTCTACTGACTTTTTGGAATTTATTTATAACAAAATTATAATTATAGAATCGGCAGCAGTATTATCGAGGTATAAGAAATATTTTTGGGATATAAAATATAAATTTAATTGTTTATTTTTAATGAGATTTGAAAAGTGTTCAGATACATATTAATAAACGAAAGAAATTTTGTTGCCTTATCATTATGCAGCAAATCTTCTGGATCCTAGATATTATGTGTGAAATTAACAGACCCCAAATTAATATCATTGGCCAAATTAATTGCGATATTGGGGAAATTATGGATAATTTAGCAGAATATTGTTCAAGGCAAGGTTTCTATAAAGGAGCCAGCATATGGGAGAGTTCGATCCAAACCACTCATATGGTGAAAAAAGTTGTGTAAAAATCAACTCTTTTGTCAAGTGTAAGATGTTTTTGATACCACCCTAAAATGCCTTCTCAGAAAAAGTCTGGTCAGCATTTGGAAAAATTCATTCAAAAACTTGAAGTAGAATAAAGAACGAAAGGGCGAAAATCAATCAGGAATAACATCCATTTAAAGGACCACACAAATGCATCATATTCAGGATATTATAAAAAGAATTCAGATTCTGATTTATCAATCTTATTATTTTGTATCTATCTTTTAATATTTTTGACATATTTATATTAAATTTTTAAGTAAATCTATTTTAGATGGATTAAGTGTGTTGCAATATAGCACAAATAATATAAAATCAAGCCCTCACTTATATTTATTCTCAAACACGTTTTAAAATATTAAATATTATTTTATACAATAACTAAGATTATCTACCCCAACATTATAAGTGTATCCAAATTTTTTTGTTGTGCAATTTTTTAAAATTTATATGCATTGTTTTCAATGGTGATTTTTTCTATATAATGTTAGTAAAATATATTTTTTTAATAATATTTTAATGCGTTATTTTTTATATTGATATTTTTCTATATAATTTTATTAGTATATATTTTTAATTTTTTTTTTAATAATATTTATATGGTTATTTTTAATGGTGATTTTTTCTAGATAATTATTTATATTGGCATTTTATAATTTTTTATAATATACATTTTTTTATTAATTTATTAAAGTAATTTTTAGCGATTTTTTCTATAAAATTTTATTTAAATATTTAATTAATTTATTATTTTTTTTAAACTTTATTTTATATGATAATATTTTTGTATTTTAGTTAGTTAGTTTTGAAATATATTTTAATTCTTTAGTTTTTATATAACACAGGCAATTGTATCAAATTTAAATTTGAAATTGTTAAAGAACAAAAAATTAAAAAATTTTAAAAAAAAATTGATAAATTTTTAAAAATATTTTAAAAAAATAATGATTTTCCTTTAAAAATAATTTTCCTTTTTTGATTGACACGTGTGACTTTTATTTTTTTTTTTGATTTTTCTTTTTTGATTAAATCTTTAATTTTTGATTAGATATTTTTTATAAAATTTTTTCTTTTTTTGATTTATATTTTTTCTTTTTTTATTTTGCAGTTTTTTTTTTGAATTATTCCTAAGACTTTGATAATTTTCATTTTATTGATTGAAACTTTTCTTTTTTTTGATAGAACTTTTTCCTTTTAATTTGACATTTTTCCTTTCTATCTGACTTTTTCCTAATCCTTTGGAACTTTTAGCTTTAACTTTAAAACATAATTACATATAAAATATAATAAAAAGTTTTACTTGTTTTTCTATCATTTTTAAAGTTTGCGTCCGATTTAAAGAATATGTTATGCTTTTGATATCAGGGATTATTATATTGATATCGTATAGGCAATTTGCTGTACTTCCAACTTCTAAATATTTATTATTTATACCATATTTATAATATTAGATAAAATTTTAAAGCATTTTAGAGTGGATATATTCTTTTATTTTATACAAATTTAATTCAATATGATAATGTCCAATTTGGCATTTAATTTATATATTTATTTAAATTAGTATTGTAATATAATATTTTTATATTATGTATATTTGTTATATATATTAATTATTCATTTAAAAGGTTTAGTTTCTTTATTAGATTTAAACCGATATATTCGGTGAATTATGTTTGCCACCTCTTACTAGAGTATCGGTCACTTTTTATATATAGTTTCAACTAATAGTTCTCTTAACTATATTTTATTTCTTTAAATTATTTATCAAAAATTCCCTAATGTCACCATAATTTAATTTCCCTTGTTGGCCTAATTTTAAATACACTATTTTTTTATAATAATTATAAAAATTTATTTTTCAAATATTGTATTTTTACAAAAAAAATTTCGCATTTTTCCAAGTAATTTTTTCCTTCATTTCTTTGGTCAATTTATTCCCCTAGACTTTTAATAATGATTAAAAAAAAGATAAATTACATAGCGTGATATGTATGTGATTATGGATTAAAGCAAAATGGGGTGTTACCTTAGAAAAACTATAGAGCTATGTACTCAGACATTAAATTCAAAATATTTAGTATACAAAATATTTATCTCTTTCAGATTAAAAATCAACTTCATATAACTGAAAACCAATGATTCTTGAAGATTCATATGATAAAATTAACCTTATAATCCATAGTAAGTAAATACAAGCATTTAGGTGAGTTACATCAGCTTAAGATTCTATTCCAAACAGAGCTGAGACAAAACCTAATACTTGCCTGATATTTTTCCTAGATGATATGCTAAGACACAATGAGTTGTTTAGAGGTGTTTAGGACTATCTAAGATTCATTACTAAATGAAACAAGAGAAAAAATATAAGAATAAAAACCTTAAAGGTCTAAAATGTAGACCAAGCAAAAGCTAGAGGATATCTAGTTGAGACCTTGATATCATGGATGTAAACATTACATTAGAAGTTGCAAGAATTTATAACCTGCAATAAACTTGAAGGAAGAATCAAGTGTTTATTATAGATTCTTAATAGATTAATTGTTGTTGTAAATGAATGAATAACTGGATATGTTAAATTTCCATAATTGAATAATATGCATTAATATTCTAAAATAATTAATAATGTTTGTTAAATTATTGCTATTAGAGATTTATTTAAAAAGGGGGTGGTAAAAAGTGATAAGTTATTATTTTATCACTCTATCTATATAAGAAAAAATGACTTATTGGTAGACTTAGAAATGGTGTTAAAGTGCTAGAATTAGAAAGGATATGTACACGAACCTTACGGGTGGAATATAAGGTGGGTGATAAGATAAGCTTACAACAAATTTTTAACATAAAATTGGCATTGAGCTAAAACATACAGGAAGATCGGAGAGGGATTAACTTAAAAAATATACTGTCATTTAGTAGCTGAAAATAAAAAATAATAGAATAAATATAATAGCTTATTTAACAATAATATGTCATATACAATATCATTTTATTTTAAATTTTCTGGGTTAAAAATTATTTATATAGTTTCAAGGATTATTTTATATATATTGATGAAGTCGTGGTTTTTGTAAGACAATAATTTAATTTTGTATTTTATTTTTCTTCATTTGTTTATAAAAAGAAATAAAATTAATAATATTAATATGCTAATATTTTTGGAAATGTTTATATTTTCGCGATTAATATTTTAGCTTTATTTTTCTGGGAAAAATTTATTGTTGTTGCATAAATAATAAATAGTTAAAAATTATCAGTTGACTCTTTAATTTATAATTAATAAATAATATCTATAAAAATAATAGCCAAGTAATGCCTAAAAATGAAGGATGAGTTATAAGGAGGAAATTTTAAACAAAAAGAAACTCATAAAAACAGCCAATTAATAGAATTTAAGACTTGGTTGGGGAAATTAAATAAATTCATGATAGATTTTAAAATTTATAGAAAAACTGTATAAATAACCTAAAACATAGAGAGCAATCAAATTGTAAATAGTGGACATAGCAAGGAAAATGAAGAAAGTGAGTGATAAGACATTTTTATTTAGAAAGAGGGAAACTAATATAGAAGAACACAATAGACAAAGGAGCTGCTGAAATACAAATCTAAAAATTTGGGACAACCGGTTATGTCCAACACCTGCACAAATCTATGAAAAAATTTGGAATCTAAAATATAGTGAAATGAGATATACTTTTTAAATAATTATTTAATTCATAAATTTCATATGGTTTATCATATATTTAATTTATTTTTTCATAAAACATACACTAGTATGTGATTTCATTCATCTATTCAATAATAAAGTACTTTAAAAATTTCTTTCTATAATGTTTTATAGAATGTTTATTAATTTTCATTATTATTTATAATTAATTACATAAAAAATTTTAATAATTAGACAATTATAATTAAATATTTATATATATATATAGATTGTTACTTGGTACGCAATATTGTTTCTTATAGAGAAAATAATTGTTATCACAAATGCAAAATTTGTTATAGCAATGACTATATTTATTTAAAGCTCTACATTCTTCATCATGATTACAATTTTCTCCAGGAATTTTACCTTAAATATAAAAATATGTATAAGCGAGATTAATTAGAAAAATTTCGTGAACCATGTGTCAAGAAACATAAATATTTGTTATAATTGGCTATTATATCAATATTTGAATTTAATACAAAAAGTTATTGCTAAGAAATGGGGGGTGGGGATATGTGAAAAATATAAATATATCAAAAGAATATAATTTAAAAATAAGCTTTGGAGTCATTCAAGGGAGGGTAAATGCATAGAAAGTTAGATCGACACTCTACTTCACATTCCATTTTAACGAGTGATTTAATTAATAGGATAGCCTCATTATAGATAGATGAGTTCTATATGAATAAAAATAGCATTGATGGTCTAAGTATAAATATTTTTTTAAATTCTTAAGCGGAAGGCTTTTAGACAGAGATAAAATTAATAATCAGGTCTATTTTAACATTCAGAAAGCTTACTGGTTCTAGGGTAAATGGTATGTTAAACTTTATGAAGATATTTAGTATTGTAAGGTTGGTTTTACAGAAACACGACTCGGATGTTTACTCAAAAAAATGAACCCGACTCAAAACTACAATGAGGTCGACCAATCGAGTAAAATCAAAGCATAGACTCGAGTATTGACAAGACCCATAACTTAATATAATATTTTAGGTTATTTTTTTCTCAATCATTTTCTCATAATGAAAAGAAAAGTTCAGATCTTGAGATATATATATATATACAGTAGTTCCATATTAAAATTGGAATAATTATCATGTATTGATAAATTAGTTATAAATTTATCGCTATAATTATTTTATTTAGATAGATGATTTTTTGTAATCAAATCTTGACTATGACTAATATTTACCAAATAAAAATAATAGAGTTTATTGATATACATTGATATCCCCCATTATTATCCAAGGCAGTAAATAGGTGGCTTTCAAAATTTGAAGATGTCGAAAAACTCTATTCGAGAGAAAAAATATATTAAAGATAGAAGCAATGTGTGTTTTATGGGTGTTATGAATAATATTTTAAAATTTGCAGCCCTTTCCGATTATTTAGAAATTTCCAAGATTATAATACTAGTAAAATTATCTTGCAAAAATTTAAAAATTTTTGATGCTATTGATGTTAACGTTAAAAAATACGTATTATGACAAGTTGAACCCTATTCATAAATAAATTGAGAAGAACGGCATTATGCTGAAAAACATTAGTCCAGTATTCATCTTACTTTACCAGAATAATACATTGAAAATCATATTAATAAAACATTGATAGTTATAATAAGAGGCAGGTGCTAATTTAAATTAAAAAATTAACAAGAAATTTTTATAATTCTGGTGACTAAAAAATGATGGAGATATATATTTTTCTATTTTATAATATAAAAAGATTATTAATCCAGTATTGTAAAATTTTATAATGAACTACAATTAATCACCTTTAAAGGAAATAGATTCAATTTTGCAAAAATATTTTGATAACGTCATTATTAGTGGCCTCATTAGGGAGGGGCGCGCAGGGGTTTGAGCCTCCTGAAAAATTTGAATAGCCTCCTGAAGGAATTTTTTTAATAGCTCCTTAATATCCCCTTGAACTAAAAATAAATTGTTTTGATTGGCCTCCTGAACGATTTCTTTTATAATTCTATTACGTAATATATATTTAATTTTATTATTTAAAAATTAATAAGACTATCTAAATTTTTATTAAATGAATACTATTTTAATTATTACATTATTAATACATATAAATTATATTTTCACTATGACAGCTTGCAATCAAATTTTGTGTTAAAAATAGAATATCAATATCACTATTAATTTAGCATTAACAATTGAAGCTTAATTGACTTTTATTTTAAATTATTATATAACCCTAAATAAATATAATCATTTATTAATTTAAAATTAACAAATTTTATATTGTAATTAGCCGAGTGCAAAATCACAAATAACCTATATTATTCATTTTTAAATTTAATTACTATGCCTCTTCCTAAAAATAATTTCAAGGTCCAAATAAGTATAGTAGATTGTCTTTATAAAAAAGTAGACATATAGTTTATAATTCCCTATTATATATAATTGTTTATAAAATATTAGGTAAAATGCCACTTTTACATAAGTATTTGACAGTTATATAAAATATTAAAGTTAATTTTTAAATAAATTTTACTATTAAATGCTTTTGATAATAAATATAAGTAACAATTTGCATTCAATTCTTTAACGCCATCTATTTATATTTAAATATTTTTAAAGATTAAACAACTTATTATTCATCCCACAATGAACATTAAAAATTAGATATATATTCTTCTCTTTTTTTATGTGTTTTTAAGAAAGCTATTTTTTTTCTTATTTGAAAAACAGTTTCGAGTTAAATTTCGAGTATATTTTTGATATTATTACAAATTACTATTATTTTAAGATATAATATACCAACTCGATGTGGTGAGATAATAATATATAAAATTTTAATTGATTTCATCATATCACTCTTGTTAAAATGTTTCATTTCTAATATAGCATCCTTGCCGTGTAAATAACTTAAGGCTTCAATATATTTACGTAATTTCTTCAAAAGATTTTTAGTGTTTTTGTTTTATCTATTTATTTAACATAATAAATTCTATGAGTTAACATCGTGAGTAACCGGCATGTGGCAATGTAAGTTAAGATTATTACTATAGTTGCTGAGATCATATGAATGCATATTTTATATGCAATAATGGTCAACTGTGTAGTCGTTTATATATTATTAAAAATAGAAGATAATCTTTTAGAAATTTAATATCTCACAATAATTTTCTCGATTACTTATCTAGCTTCCATCATATCATCTAAGAGGAAGCTCTAACCACCATATAGTTTTATGATGGTCGTTTATAATCTCTTCTTCGAGAATTGTTTATTTGGCTAGGCCTATAAAATTTTCCTTATTAGTCCATTTTATAAAACATTGTCTAAAATGGTAGCAGAGAGTTATATTAGTTTCATGACAATTTATGTTGCTAAGAATTATATTATTATGTGGTTTTTAAAAACAATTATCAATTGAGGCATATATATGAATTAATTAATCTTTTTTATCACTTGTAATTCTTTAGACTAATATTTTTTTAAATCAGTAAGCGAAAATATTTTATACTGTAATAAATAGTTTTTATATTTAAAAATATTATTTTTAGACTTGTATTATTTTAATGATTTATATGCTAATTTATTTTGTATGCATAATATAATAAATGACAAAATATAAAATTCATAATAATTGTTCAGAGGGAGCAAGTTTTAATAAAGTATAATATATTAATAAAAAACCCGGCCGAAGGCCTGCAAGAATGGGAATATGAAGGGCTTTGCACCCCCCCCCCCCCCCACCCTATTTTTAGTTGAGACCCCTGAGATTGTAAAGGCTAGCGACGCCCCTGGTCATTATGAAATCCTAGCTCTAATGAGGAGTTAGAACGTTTTGTCCAGAAGTTTATGAGGTTTATTAAAAAATAAATAAGGGATTCAATGAACTGCATCAATTTTTAATAGATAAAAAATACGCTACATTTAAAATACGCATTCATCGTATATATTTAAGCATCAACCCTTAAGGCCCTTGCATATTTTAAAATTGATTTGTCATATTCGTTTTGAGAGAAATTCCGATTTTAAAAGTATTGGTAAAATATGGACAAATTATCTAAATAAAATATCTGCGACTGTGATCAGAAAATCAGGAGCTATTTTACCAATTATAAAATCTGAAACAAAATACAACATAATTTATAATAATTTAAGGAATAAGTAACGGTATAAATTGAAAATTAAAATGAACCTGCATTAATAATAAAATATGACCAGTATCTTTATCTCCTATTGAGGTCATAAGCTTAGATTTAGGGGCACCATATGATGCAGACACAACGTTCTCATAAATATTTTAAATTTTAAAATATTTAATTTTTAAATATTTAAACAGCAGTCTTTTCTTGTCATATTCGACTTTATTTAATTACACCTGTGCCGATTGAATTGATAGGTATCTATTAAAACTTACTAAAGCCAGATAAATTTTACTGTAAACAATTTTCAATTAATAAATAAAATATATATTTGTGCAAAAAATTGCACTATACTTTTATTTGTTAATTAGGAATGAGGGTTTAAGGTAGATTGTTTATTTGTATTCTAAAAAAACGAAAGGCCATACTAAGTACGTTATAACCAAAAGATTTCTACATTTTTATTTTACAACATTTGGCTTTCATTTCCCTAGGTATATGGGTGTCTATAGAGTATTTAAATGAATCATGGTAATGTTGTTATGGTAAGTTGGCTCAATAGGGGCTTTATATTACTTTATTGAGTTAGTTATTCCAAGTTTGAATCAACGTGAATCTTCCTATAAAGGACCCGCCTATTCACCCGCCATATGCGCCTTATGCTAATATTTTTATTATAAATTTTGATATTTTATTAAATGATATATTATTTAAAAAATTTATAAGCTCTGTGTTCTTTATATATAAAAGTTTAACAAATTTTCTAGTGCTGATTAAAGCTATAAATTTAGGATTGTCAATGTTAAGATAGTATTAAATATTTATTGATAAATTACCAATAAGGCAAATTTGATCTATCAATGCAGTTCCAGGAGGACATTTACACAAATTTCTGTAACAAAATTTGCTCCGACATTCAATATTATCATCACATGTAACATTGTAATCTTTATCTATTAAATAATTTAAAATATAGACTTTTAAAATATGATATAAGTTTATTTTAGAAATAAAATTCTAATAGTGATAAAGATAATCTTATTGAATTATTTTGTGAAAAATAAAATATGAGTGTTGTTAGACGCTACTTTTAAAAGTAGTGCGCTATCGTTTTTAAATGAGTAGCGCGCTATTAGCTACTTTTTACCCTATTTTGATTTTTATATCGATTAAAGTTTTTAAAAAAACGATAATACTTTTATTTGTAATTCTTTTGTTATATATACATTTATATAATAATCCAATTTAACTTCTAATAATATACAATTTGATTAACCTCGATAATATAATATTACATGTCGGAATAATATAATATACAAATATAAGGTGACCTTTAAATATATCTTACAATAATGAATATTCAAATTTAACATATCTTCTTTCCCACCAAGTTAAGATTGTCTACTAATCATTTTATTTACCAAGTTCAAGTTCATCCAAATTTTTTTTGGCTTTAGTTCCCTTGTTGGATAACCCGTTTGCCTTCCTTTTTGAAATTGTTATTATTGATTTGATTTCGCGTAGTTGGTCGGGATGTTTTAATACGGTTTTGTACGTTTATTATTTTTTATTTTTCTTCTTCCCTTTTCCAGGATTGTGATGGCGATTTTAGTTTTTCGACCAATTGTTCCCACCATCACTGTTTTATTTTCGCTTGTTATTTTATCATCATTTATCTGTAGATCTATAGCGATTTTTGCGATTCGTTGGTAGAATTATTCTCAATCGTAATTCACCTGAAGTTTTACGTGTACCCTTGGAGTACTCCAGGTTACTCTATATAGTTTGTCAATATTCACGTTACCATTATCATTATATTGTTGATCATAATTTCTACATATGTTGGTAACGATAAGTCAAATTCTATAATTCTTGCCGTGCCAAATTTTATCACGGAAATCCAAATAGGCTGTATCAATATTTTGATAGTGTCCTTTATATCATAAATTCTATAATCCATGGAAATCTAAATAGGCTGCATCGTGCCTTTATCGTATAAATTCTTATATATAGAAATCTAAATAGGCTGCATCAATCATTTTGATAGTGCCCTTTATCATTATTATATATTCTATAATCCATGGAAATCTAAATATGCTGCATCGTGCCTTTATCATAAATTCTATAATCCATGGAAATCTAAATAGGCTGCATCTATCCTTTTGATAGTGCCCTTTATCATTATCAAAAATTATATAATACATGGAAATCTAAATAGGCTTTATCAATCATTTTGATCGTGCCCTTTATCATTATCATCTATAATCCATGGAAATCTAAATAGGATGCATCGTGCCTTTATCATATATTCTATAATTTTGTTTAAGTTTTAACGGTTGGTCTTCGTCTTTAGTTTCTGGGTAGTAAACAAGTTCTCCAGCGATTAATTGATCGCGAATTCTTAGTTCTTTATTATGGATTCAGTAGGGCCGCGACTTAATCTAATGAAATCAATTCTAGAAATTTTGAGGATTTTTTATGTGTCTATAGTCGTCAATAGCCCATTTATCTCATTCATATATCCATAATTTCTAAACAAATCTATTATTATTTTTTTTTATAACAGGAAAAAAAATTTATATTTCTCTATAACATTTAACTTGACCGAAGACCGAAAACCGCGCGACCTTTTACCTCGTCGCCAAATATTATATCGATTAAAGTTTTTAAAAAAACGATAATACTTTTATTTGTAATTCTTTTGGTATATATACATTTATATAATTATCCAATTTAACTTTTAAATGCAATTTGATTAACCCGATAATATATTGTTACATGTCGGAATAATATAATATACAAATATAAGGTGACCTTTAAATATATCTTACAATAATAAATATTCAAATGTAACATTGATTTTTTTAAATATTTTTTACGCAACTTTATTTCCACAAATAAAATATTGGTATAAAAACATGACTATAATTTGTTACATATATATATAATTTATTTATTATTGCTCTTTAATAATAAAAACATTTCGGTACTGTCATCCCCAGTATGGAGCGACGATAAGAAAGTATAAGCTTTGCCATACTAAATAATCGTTCAGCACTAGCGCAACGCAGTATTAAATTTAATAAACACACTTTTTATATGAAAAAAATTATCAAATGTGAGTATTTTTAAGATTTAAAAAAGCATCTAGAGGTTCAATTATTATTATTTATTTCCAAGTTGCCCTTTAGATTCAGTTTTAGATTTTTGGGATTAATCCAATGTGTGGTCACTCCTAAATAAGCTCTAAAAATATGAATATCATATTATAAGTCAGAAAATAAACATTTTTACCTTCTATTGTGCGCACAGAAATCTGATGTTGTAGAGATGTAGGAGACATCTATTTAATATTAAAGATTCTTTCTTTCTATAAAGCTATCCAAAATTCTTGCCATTAGTGTCTGCCGACAAAATATCTTGGTACATGGAGAAAAAGTGTTTATCATCTTAATAAAAGAACCATTATCCATCAAGGATAATGGTTGAACAGTATCTATTATAAAGTTCATTATTACTTTGTCAGCCAATTTTTGAGATACACCTGGTGTTGATGAATCCAAATTGCTTAATTTTGTTGAATTAAGTTTGATTTGGAAGTGGATGTATCTCCTTCCATTTGAGATATTTTTTAATTTCTTTGTAGTGAACAGTCTAGAATTTTAACAGTAATACTTAAAATAAAAAATATGTAACATAAAAATGATTGAAATAACTATTTTAAAATGTTTTAGATAATTTAGATAAAATTGAATATATAAAAAAAATGATTGGTCTTTGATTTAAATTTATTTTAAAAATTAAGGATTAACCTACACATTTGTATTAAATTTGTTTAATATATTAGCTTTATATGTTTTTTCAAATTAAAGCTGCTTGTATGATTTGAGGATAAAATAACTAGATTTATAATGTTTATTTTTAAATATAAATTTAAATTTCAAAATTAAATTATATAAAAAGATTATCATTTTTAGAATTAATAAAAAATATATTTTAATAATTTTTATATGTATTTATTATGGCTAAATTAGTAGCGAGCTACAGGTATTGCTATTTTCTAAAAAAAGTACCCCGCTAAAGCTACAGCTACTTGTATCGCTCTATTTTAAAAACACTGTAAAATAAGATATAATTTAACTTAATTAGTGAGTGAATTAAATTTAACAACTAAAAATCATAATATACAACAATATAAGATAAATATAAACATATGAATAATACCTCTTATTTGATAATTTTTTTAATTTATACACCTCTATTTAAACTTGTATTTATATCTTTCTATTTCTTTTATAATACTTCTTACATAGTACTGTTTGTGACTTTTACTTTCTATGTTTTTTAATAGAAATGTTTCCAAGATTTAAGTGGCATTGTTATTGTAATGTCCCTATAAGAAAATAAAAAAATAATAATTAATAGGGGAGACCAGGGCTAGTCGGTGCAATTTTTGTCAAAATCATCATAGCTCCGAAAATAATGATCATAAAAGATCTTAAAAAAAACCAATAGATACCTTAAATATCTACCTATAAATATTTACTGTTATATAAATATTTAATAATTTTTCTCTAGAAAAGTTTTAGTAAACTCATTTTTTGAATCTAGTAGCTATGGTTAGTCGGATCATCGATGGTAGTCCAAATCAAAGGCTTCTTATGGTACAAAAAAAAATTTCTCAGATTTTAATATATAACTATGATACTTTATTTATATAATATTCTATTTACAATTATAACAAATAAAATAAAAATCTTTTTTGACAGAGAATCACTCTACATTGAAACCAATCTTCAAAATTATGAGAACTTTTACAATCCTGTATACATATAATACGCACATCTTTTATTTATTTTTTATTATGTTTATTTTTTATTAATAATAAATTTACTCAAATTTTATTTAAATATTTAAATTTATAACATCATTTGATTTTATTATCAGGCTAAATATAATCTGATAATTAAAATGTTCATATCCAAAAAAATGAATTAATTTGAATCATATTATATTGTCAATTCATTTTAAATATATTAATATTGTTGTCAGGCTAAAATTTATATACTAAAATGTTCAAATTTAATAAAATGTATTAAGTTTCATAATCTTTTTTTAAAAATATTTAAAAAATATTTCGAATCCCCATGAAAAAAAAAATATACTTTTTCTTTCTTTTTTTGCGGCTGGCACCATATAATTAAAGGCCAAAATAAGGGATTTAAAAAGAGAATTTAAAAAAAGTAAATAGTATAAAATTAAGGATAATAATGACGAAAATGAGGGGATCCGGAATCTTTTTTTTTAAAACAATTAAATAATATTTTTTTGCCGCTTGGCTGGCACCAGAAAATTTTATTTTTTAGAGATATTTAATATGTATTACTTTTATGCTTTAAATCATTAAATATTCAAAAAAATGGTTTTAATATAAATTAAATGTAAAAAAATAAATATTATTTTTAAATTAATAATTTAGACAAATTGGAGGAAGAGAAAGCGAAAAAATTTATAATATCAATCATTAGAGTCGATGCGAGCTTAATTTTTTATTCACGGCCCGCCCGCTCACGGTGGCAATCCATTCACTTAGCACTTAAAAATTTTAGAATCCAACCCACCCGCTCACGAAAAGCAATATTTTGATTCACGCTTGCAGTGTTTTTAAACTTTTCAAAACTTTTATTCTATAGTTTTTTACAATTTTTAGAATTTATTCTATTTATTTCTTTAATTCCATAATCCATAATAACAAAGAATAAAAAAATTAAATCCAAATTTTTACTTAGAAAAAAAAGAATGTCTATTTTTTTTATTTCAATTGTGTACTCCTTTCCTCTAATAGGCGATTGATTACAGAAAATAACCTTTCATTAGCGAATTTGCCAGGGCTAACAAAATTTTAATCCCTAATTTTCTCAAAAAAGGAATTAAATTTTCCTACTTCCAAAACTCCAAAATATTGCCATTGTTATTTGTTTTATGGGATGAATCTTTTAAATTCACATAGCTTTCATCTTAAAATATGTCTCATTTAGAATATATGGTTTTTAATGAATGTGGGATGAATTAGAAAGTTATAAATAACAGTTGGCATTATAATGCATATAATCTAATTTTATATCTTTCATATTTTTAAGATTGTTTTATAAATATTTTCCTTTTCTTCGTCGATTAAAAACTTAAAGCTTATGAAATTAGGATCTAGAATTAAGCCTACCTTAAGTGCTTGAGAATATATTTTAAAGTTTAAGTAAAAAATCTCGACACAAAACACCTAAACATATAAAGAAATAGAAATAGGAGCGTGACACCTGATTTTGTTTATAAAAAGCCGGAATATTTTTTGTTTTCAAAAATTTCTTTTTAAAAATGAACTAAATTAAATTAGAAAATATGTATAATAATTATAAAAAATGAAAATTTATTTAAAATTTCCTTGATTCAGGGGAAATTCATGTTCACGCCCGATTACTCCCGGGAAAAATTTTGGGAAGGCCTGTCACGCCCAGTCATGCCTAATAATTTAAAATTAATTCATACTCACGCCGTGACCCACCGTGACACAATGGGTCACGTGTAATTTTACGGCCCGGGCCCACCTCTCATCATTATTTAATTGTTTAGATAAAAAAAAAATTTCATTGATAAAATGGTTAAATGTTTAAGAAATGGATCTTTCATGATATTAAGAAGTCTTGGCAGTATATGAGGTAGTAAGCCTTTACAATCTCTTAATTATTAAATAAGCATTTGTATTTTTTTATTTAATAATTTTAGGCATGGAAAAATAATTTGCTAAAGTGCTAAAAGCATGAATAAAAGTTGCGAGTGTTTCAAGAACAACCTTAAATGATGCCATATTGCATAGAATAATTGTTGCAATAATTCGGATTTAACTATATTTTTTAAACAAAAATGTCTTACCTCATCCCTTTTCATTCATTATTTACCTTAATTTTATACTATTTACTTTTTTTTAAATTTTCTTTTTAAATCCCTTATTTTATCCTTTTAATTATATGGTGCCAGCCGCAAAAAAAGAGAAGAAAAAGTAATTATATTATTTTATTTTTTTTCATGGGATTCGGAATTTTTTTTCATGGGGATTCGGAATATTTTTTAAAAAATGATTCCGAATAAAAAGTATCGAATCCCACTAGATTCTATATCCCAATACGACACACATATATATATTATATTTGTTTGTTAGATTTTTATAATTGATCTTATTATCAGGCTAAAATTTATATATGCAATATATATATTATGTGTAACTTATCACAATATGTACATGAAGATTTTAGTTTGCAAGATATATTTAGGTCTGATATTATATAATTGAAATGTATTAAATCAATCACATTAATAAATTTATATAATAAAGAATATTTAATATATTATATTTAATATATTATATTTATAAAATATTAAGCTTTTAGTTTGCTAGATATTTATTTAGGTCTGATAATATTAAAACTGAAATATATTATGAAAAATCAATCACTTTAATAAAATAATAAATTTAATATATTACAATAAAATATTATATTTTAACCTGTACTAAATGGTATTTTTCTTAATGAGATATCATTTTCATACAGTTTTATAGTATCTTCATAATCTTTTTTAGTAAAATTTTTACTATTTTGAATTTTGCATATATATTTGGGTACCATAATAATATAATAAAAATTGACTGATGCGCCGACTAGCCACGATTCTACTAACCTCAATAGTGGTAATATTACTAATTTGATCTTAATATATATTTCAACATAATCTGAAACTTTCACAAATATTAAAATAGATATCTAACCTTCATAATGTTCATTTTGTCATGTTTAAACTTTTATTTTATTACAACCTAATAATATTAAGTGAAAATATTATAATTTTTAAAACATGTCTTAATAGATAAAAATTTAAACTAACTATTATAAATTATTTTCATTCTAATTATGAATATTGTTGTAGTTTGCAATGTTTACTTTTTATTTTTTATAGAAATCTCAATCATTTTTTTAATAATAACTATTTTTTTGATAATCATTTTTTTTATCGTTTCTGTAAAAAAAAATGATTTTTTTAAGATCATTAATTTTTTTTCTGTAATTTTTTCTGCAATATTAATTTTGAAATTATTAATTTTTATGTTCAAAACATTATAAATAATTTGTTTTTGTGCTAATAATTGATATAAAAATTTATTCGTCATAATAAAAGTTTTACAATAAAGTCAGATTTAATATTATTAACGTTTTCGGGTTTTTTTGATTTTCTGTTTTATATTTTGGATCTTGGCCAGTTTTTCTGACTTTATTTTGTTAGTTGCTGACCGTGACTATAGGATATTAGATACCTACATTATTCGTTATTAAAAAGCAAAAAACATATTTTTATTTTACTGTATCTCTCCTCAGATCACAACGTAATCACATTTTTGTTGTTTAAATTTTTTTAGAATTTTAATTAATAAAATAGTTTAAAAAAAATAAATACTTTAATCTTTAAATAATATAATTTTCTGTAATAACGTAATTTTAGAGTAAATTTGTAATTTGAGATGGTTGTATATTTCGATAAATATCCTAAGCATATTTTAATTAATAAAGTTGCCATCCTTAAGGATATGGGTTATAAAATTGTGTATCAGAACATCAATGAATTGGATATAGGCCATCATTTAATTACATTAAGATTTATAGTAATTATAAATTTAATTTATATTATTTTGAAATTTTTATTTGGAATGTACTTTGGTTGCGAAATTATATAGTAATTGGAAAAGAGACACACTAGTGTCGGCTGATTGTTGGAAAAAAATTACGGTCATGGAAAGTAATTTAAATTTTTAAATGAAATCAAGAACAGCAGACCAGAAATGGTAGAAACTTTGGAATGTAATAACGATAATCGTTTGGATATTGGGGAGAGATCTATAGTTATCCTCCGAGAATTGAAAGAAATAAAAGAAGTAATTAAGATTATATATCAGGATATAAATAAATTGGTTATTTCAAATATTAATGATAATAAGGGCCAAATATGTGGTCCGACGGGGTCAAATAGGGGCAACAAGGTAGAGACCTGTGTGGTCAAAGAACAAAATTTTCTTGAGGGTTTTCTGTTAAGGAAATCGATACTAGAAAATTCTAATGTTAAAAAAATTTCTGGTACCAACCCGAATAAATTAGAGGTTCCACAATTGAATTATGGTAAATCCCGTTTGTGTTTAAAGTGTAACAAACCGGGACATGTAGCTATAAATTATACCGAAAATTGATTATATGATTGCAAGTGTAATCATATAGTAGGTAGGGGATCGGGAGGTAGAAATAGTAATAAATTAAATAACCATGCTGAAATGAGATATAATTCTCATAAAAGCCGTGGTTTTAACAGAAATTTTTATTCTATCCTGATGATAAAATTAAAAATAATGAATAATAATTATAGATGGAGGAAATATCCTAAGGGTATTGTTATATATTCTGATAAGAGGGATGTTAATACTTTCAAATGGAAAAGATATCCCCGTGATATTGTTAAAAAAAAATATTATTAAAGAACCGCTAAATTTCGAGTTGAATTTATGTTCAAATGTGAATTCTCATGAAACTGATGTATCAAATGAGATAAATGTTGATCAGTCAATTAAAATATATGAGATTTTAATGACTGAGAGATTAGTCGAACCTTGTCCTTGTCCGAGAGTTACCGCGAGAATTGACTCGAGGGATAAAGACATGTTGTCGACACAGGGGCTAGCATTTCAATAATGTCTAGCAAAAATGATTATAAGTATAGGCCTAGGGGCATACTTGAAAGATAATCTCTTCAGGCAGTTTGACCGGTCGGAAATTGTAGTTTTGGGGAAAACTAAGTTGGGAGTAATTCTCCATGATACCACGTTTTTCCTAGATTTATGGGTAGTGAAGAAAGATGTGGATACCATCATGGGGTGGGATTGGATTGTTCTGTTAGGTTCTTTCAATTTTGAATATTTTTGCCATGCATAATGGTTCGGCTATAAATGAGACTAAAAGCAAAAATATTGCTGATAATGCTCGAGAAAAAATTTATGAAGTAGAAGGAAGGGATTTAACCGTAAAAGAAGAGAATTCAATCCTTAATTCTGATAGGTATGTAAATTCCACGGAATAAATGGTGAGGACAATATTAGCATTAATGGAAACCAAATGGTAGCTATTGATATTAATGAATTACATAAAATGCGTGAAGATATATCTCTTTTAATGAAGAAATATGGAATAATTTTCGAAGACAAGTTAGGATGTCTTAATGATTATCAAGTGGATGTAAAATTAAAGGAGGAATTTTCACATATTTTTCTAGCGTGTCGACGAGTTCCTTTTGAAGTGGAAAAGGAAATTGACGAAGAGTTGGATTAATGGGTTAAAGATGGTATTATTGTTCCAGTGGAATATAGTGTATGGGCAACCCCGTTGGTACCGGTTAGGAAAGCAAATGGTAAATTGAGGCTCTGTGCTGATTTCAGAGTAACCTTAAATCTATGGGTAGCATAGGTTAAATATCTGTTGCCTCGAATTGAGGAAATTTTGTCTCAGTTAAAAGGGGTGAAATATTTTTCAAAAGTTGATTTTTCGTCAGCCTATCTACAATTATCTTTGACGACTTCTAAAGGATTATTTGCTTTTTGAAGATTACCATTTGAGTTGAGCGTGTCCGCCCCTATTTTTCAACGTACCATTGTGTCCGTTTTCCAAGGACCAGACAGGTTATTTTATTATATGGATGATGTGCTGATTACAGGTCTGAACACCATAACCAACGTTTGGAGGAGGTTTTTAAGAGAATTCGTGATAAAGGCTTGAGAGCCAGTAAGGAGAGGAGAAAAGAATTTTGGGCGTAACGGAGGTAGAATATTTAGGCCATCAAATAAATGGGATTGAGGTGAAGCCATTAAAAAAAATTGAAAAATATATTGTAAATTTGAAGCAGCCCCATAATAAGGCTGAGGTGCAGTCCTTTTTGGGAATGGTACTACCATCGTTTTATCGAGGATTTTGTGTTTGTGAAGGTAGCTGCCCCGTTGTAAAAAGGTGTTCATTTTGATTAGAAAATCTGAACAACAAGAGGCGTTTAAAATTTTAAAGGGAAAGTTTGGGGAAGAGCCAATTTTAGTATGTTTCAACAATGATTTAGAAATCATATTAGCTGTTGATGCATCTAACAAATGTGTTGGAGGAGCCTTATTACATTTAATTGATGGTGGGGAAAGACCCATCCTGTTTTTCTCATGAGTTTTTCGGAATGTAGAAACGAGATATTCTGTGATTGAACAGTTGGCCTTGGCCGTAATTTTCGGTTTGACAAAATGCCGTTTATTTGATTGGTAAAAAATTTGTAATTTTTACCGACCACAAACCGTTAATCCACTTATTCAAAAAAGATAATAGGGAGTTAATGTTATCTCCCCGGTTGAAGCGGTGGTTATTATTAGTGTGCAGTTTTAATGTGGAGATTAGCGAGACAAAGAGAATAACTTGCCTGATATTTTGTCTAGGTTAGGTTCTGGCTGTGCAGATTCGGAAATAAGTGATACGATAAGTATTGATAGAGAGAATGCCTTAGTGCGTACTCTGTAATATATTTTAAAGAGGGTTCCTACCAATTGGGAGGATTTGAAAACAAATATTGTGAACGACAAAGATTTCAGTCAAGTAAAATTGAGTTTAACAAGAGAAAAACCTTGAAAAACAAATATGATTCCTTTAAAAAAATACAAAAATAATTGTCAATTGTTGATAATTGTATTATTAGGGGAAACAGGGCCGTAATTCCTTATAAATTAGGGAGTAAAATCATGAATTTATTGCATGGCGGACATCAAGGTCGGGACAAGATGAAGTCTTGGGCTCGGGAATATGTATAATGGTGGCCTGGTATGGGCAATGATATTGAAAGGATTACCAGGAAATGCGTTCCTTGTAATACCTGTGCCCCTATGTCCCATAAAGAAGTAGGGCAAGTTTGGCCCTAGATCAAGGAAACCTTGGGAACGTATCCATATTGATTTCTTTGACCTTGATAAAAAATCATATTTTTTAATGGTAGATTTATTTTCCAAGTGGATAGAATATGCAGAAGTGCATGGTTATACAACTAAAGTAGTTATCAAAAAATTAAGGGAATTATATGCCCGATTCGGTTTTCCCAACACGATAGTATCTAACGGGTCCCGCCTTCGTAAGTGAGGAGTTCAAACATTTTTGTGCTGAGTCACAGATCCAGCATATTGTTATGGGGCCGTAACAGGAAGGCTGGTAATCGTAAGGATGAGGCTTACATGTCTCAATTATTACCTTAATACTCGCAATCGAAAGGGGGTTACGCCTGTAGTGGTATTTTTAGGTAGGCGAACACTGGGTCCTTTTGATTTATTGAAACCAAAAGGGAAAATTATTCCCTCAGTGGGAGTAAATTTAGGGGTAAAATTTTCAGTGGGCCATAAGGTTTGGGCCAGATTGTTTGATTATCGGGGAAGGAAGTGGGAAAGAGGATGTGGTAGTAGTAAACCGTGGTTCGAAATTAAGTGAAATTTTGTTAATAACCGGGGTTACTGTGATCCGTCATCACGATCACATAAAATTAGGCGAAAATAAGAAGGGGTAAATATTATGAAAAAATATACTCGATTTTTTTAAGAATGAATCTTAAAAGTACTAATTAAACGGTTTATATCGGGTCATGGTTCAGTATATTGGGTCATTTTTTTTATGTTGTTCAATTGACACAAGTTTTTGTGATCAATTTTGGTCCATATTATATGGTTAAATTCAGACAGGTTAATTAACATATCTATGTTTTGATTATTCACATTGATAAAGTTTTTCACCATTTTAATGATATTGGAAAAGTTTTTCTTTTTGTTTGTTGCTTATTTTGTTAGATATTATAGAATTCTATTTTAGAACTAAATTTCAATTTTTAATCTTTACTGGTTTTAAATAAGATCTTCGACAAGCCCCTTGCTCTGACTAGCCCTGGTCTCCCCTAAACAACTTCAAAAATATAAAAAAAAACTCATGTTACTTTGCTATAATTATCCTCAACTATCAACATGCGTTTTTTTATAACTTTGAAGTTGTTTATTAATTATTATTTTTTTATTTATATAGAAAATTTTGTTTTAAGAAAATATTTTTTTTATTAAATTTAACTTTCACTATAATTTTAAAAATGAATTATTAAAAATAAAATAACCATATTTTTATATTTTTACTTTTAAAAACTTGAAAGAAATTGTTGTGAAAAACATTATTTTTTAATATTTATTTTAATTTAAACTTATAATATTACTTTTTTAATATTACGACAATTTTAATTTCAAACTTCTTCATACCAAATATATTTTTAGCCAGCCATAAAATCGGTTAGACCACATATTTTATTTTACCCTAAAATTATCTCTCTGGCTTTTCGGGTTATTCTTAAAAAGATAGAGGCTCAAATTTGGGAAAAATTAATAAAAAACTTTGATGTTAACAGATTTTCTTCACAAGCGCCCAAAGATTGAGCCTAATTAGTTTGTGTTTATCAATTACCCAATTATAGCAATTACAAAAACTTTATAAAAGTGTAAATTAAAAATTTTATATATTTTGACTTCAGAATAGGCAGGACAAAAAGACACTTGTTTATAACTAAAAAAACAAAGAGACTGATGCATAATAATGAAACCCTAGAACTTACTCTGAAATATACTTACTCAATTCCTTTAATACTCTGATTACTTTCGAATTGAAATTTAAAATATTTTATTTATTCCAAAATTAATATTAAAAAAATGTTCAATTTTACAAAAATAATAATAATAATCCTTTTCAAGGAAAAAAATTATAAAATTTTACAAAAATATTTATAAAAAATTTTCTTAAAAGGTGGAAAAAATTAATAATTTTAAAAAGTAAATTCAAAAAGTGAAAAAAAAAAAAATTTCTTTAAAACATAAATTTCAAATAAAGTAAAAGTGATTTCTCCAAAAAAAATATAAAAACTTATAAAAAATTTGATTGACGTTAATTTTATATAAAAAAAGACCCTCCAATAATCATCCCGCCTCCCCCATATCTCTCCCTTAAATAAAAACGAAAAAGTATTCTAAATATTCCATTCAGCTTAATCTTGCTGAATTTAAGAACAAATATACTTGTCACATTTCTAAAATTAGAAAAAAAATAAATATATGTTTAAAAAATAGCCATAAATAAACCAAATCCGCCCAGAAAGTTCGTAATCTAATTCTGAACTAGGATGATGAAATAAAAATTATGGATATGAAACATTTTGCTAATGTTTTTAAAAAAAATGATAAGAAAGTTATGGATATGAAATATGTTAATAATATTTTTTTAAAAAAGTGATAAATGAAATAAAAAGAGAAATTATGTGATGTAGTAAAAATAAATTCCTGATATTAAAGTTAGGTATTTAACATATGTTAAAAATGGATTGGTATGAATGGGTCATAAATAGTTCAAGTTTTTAAATAGAAAAATAATGTCTAAAAATATTTTTGATTTTAGGAATATAAATGTGGATTTATATTGATGGAGGGAGCCAAAATAATATGGGAATATTTTTATGGGTAAAATTTTAAAAGTTATATTAATAAAAAAAATTGGCCATTTGATATTATTTTAGACAAAGAAAGGGGGAAAGTAGTAGTTCATCATATAATCAAAGGACTATTGTTAATTGGGATCAGAAATTTTGTGTTTAATATTTGAAATTTAGGATTTAGATTGATAGGAAACAAGGGTATCTGAGATGATATTAAATGAAATGAAAAACGATC